>NC_069503.1:810579368-810586868 GCF_027579735.1 Bombina bombina
AATATATAGGTTTCCTGTCACTGCTAACATGGCAGGTGGTGCGGTCACTATTTATTAAATAATGGTTGAGTTTTTACAGCTGGTGATTTTATGTGGAAATATGCTGATTTTGTATATTAGGTGTGAAGCATTAAAATGAATAGACACAGTAGAAAGCTCCTGTGTAGAAATGTTACTTATGTTTCCAGAACGGTATTTACTTTGTCCCCTGTATTATTATTTTGTAAAATAATGTTCTATCTGAGTAATATAGTACCCTAAATACTCACTGAAATGAGGGTTTCTCTCAAACCCAAAGGAAGACCAACAGCTTTCATTCTGGGGCAGTTTACTGTATAACTCTATGATCTAGCTGTCCAGGATAGAATTCCATTACATATTATAAGACCAGCATTAATTCTATCGTTCAGAACCACAGACTGGGACACTGAATCTGGCAACAGTTTAAAGAAGTCTCCACTGATAGGGATGTTGATAACGCAATATTAGTCTCATCCACTGATTTTACTGCTATTAAATTACATTTTTATTTAATAGAAAAGGGACTATATTTGCAATATAAAAACTGTTAAACAACAGAACTTTACATTTTTTTCTTTGATGATAACAAGCTGATGTATATCCCCTATGTACTGCTATACACTATGCATAAGGATTAGTTTGTTTGCCGTTTATATTCCCTCTGCTTAGGCCAGATGACCTAAGAACTTTGTCAGTATGGCAGGTCCCTCAAAAAATATTAGAAACACAAATTTTACCTTGAGATCTGCTTATGCCATACACAGAGCTCTGTATGTGAAGGTACTTAAATTATAATATAAGATCTTACAAATATCTCAAAGATTTTGTGTGATTTTTCTCCACGGCTAAGTTTTGTTTTGTTTTTTACCATCAAGCCCTAGGATCATAATATTCTAGCTATTTATTTTGCAATAAATTTGACATCAAATTTTGGCAACATGGGCTGTTTTGTAAGACAGTGGCTCTAGGGAATATAGAGCACATCTGTTTATTATTGCAACATCCCTAAAACTCATAGGTGTCAGCTGCCCTGAAATTATAAATTGGCCCCTGATTTACAAGTCTAGTGCTCTATACAGAGTGAAAAGAGGGAGATTAAAGAAATCAGTACAAATAGGTGTTCTCAAACAAGTGCCCCCTGTAACTTTGATATTTAGATTTATGGTCAACATTTTGCACCCCAAAATCTTATGGTATAAAATGACATCTGCTGTGGTGTTCCCACACATATTTACCAGACATCCTCAGGTAACTTTAATTTTCCAACATTTAATGGGACAAAAATCTCTAATAATTCCTTTCATGTATATCGCAGCATACAAACATTTTCTGCATTAAACTTTTTATGACAGTGAAAGGTTTGTGCACACCTGATTCATGGGGATAGATTACTCACTGGTTGTTAAGGAAAACTCCCACAACTTCATTGGTGGAAATGAAAACTTTTCCACAAGCATTAAAAAATATGTTTTCAAAAAAGTAAAATACTCCTCTTTTAAATGCAACAAAATATTTTAATGTCTCTAAAATAACTAGAAAATACCAGTTGTATAGCTTTTAGTCCATTCTAAATTATATATCCTCTCAAAAATGTTCTAGGGTATGTAAAGAACTCTTTCTTGTTAGACCAATGAAATATGTATTGCATGAGTAATGCAGCTTTTAGCAGTTCTGTCTTCCTCTAGGCAATAGATCAGCTTCTTCTTACATTTCACTGTAATAGTTTGTCATTTAGACATCCCCAGATTAAGTCATCATAGCCTTTGGGTAGTGGGAGATGTTCCTTTCAAGTTTCTTTGTGTTTAATGTCGTCTTATGTGCATGATATCTATGTTATATTGTACAGATGTGAGTAGTTCAAAATGTATTGTGAAGGTATTTTTACAGATAAATATGTCCTAAGAGTGCTGAGTGTGAAAAAGAAAGCCATAGATATGAGGTACTTTTCTTATGGTCATTATTTTGAGTCTCTTAATGAAAACGCTAATCGTTTAGGTAACCCAATTATCAATATTATTCTTAATTTTGCTATTTCAAGGGATCTAGAAGTGAAGTGTACTATTGCTCTGGGAAGGAGTTAAACACATATCTGATGCCAGCTGTAGAGCAGCAATGCTCTACTGGGACCTAGCTGGAGTCCCTGGACACACTTGGTAAACCAATTTCAAGCAGTATTTGTGCACATCCACCAGCTTGCTTCCAGGAGTACACTGCTATTTCTGAACCTTGCTATGTATGCCTTTAAACAAAGGATACCAAGAGAATGAAGTTAACTGCAAAGTCTGAACAATGAAACTTTCATTGTGATGTTCACATCCCTTTAATTCCACTTTATAAATATGTAACTTCTAGTATTTTAATGGGTATTCACTATTATAGATATGATAATCACAATACTAATATACAGTAGTTTATTTCCCTTAGATGAAGCAGTTATTGAACTAAATTCTGGCTATAATATTGGTCTAATATGTGTTCATTCCCATGACACAAGGGATTATATTTCATTGACTAGATATATTCAGTTTTTAATATTATTAATTAATATTAAACCTACACATATTTTAACTGAATTTACATAGGACACAGTATCCCTAAATGGAGTATGTATTATAATCAGGGATAAGCAAGGTGTCCGTACACGGTCACTGGTGTCTGTGACTGGCCCTTGCAGTGTCCACCGACCATTTTGCTGCAGGGAGAGAGGAGTAGGACAGATGAATGCTGGTCCTGACTCCTCCTTGACACACGCGGCGCTACGTTTTGCATGGTTGGGGACACGCCCACGTGATGCCGCTTAGTATAGGGAAAATGACTATGAGTGAGACTGAGAGAGAGGGAAGATTCAAGAAGCAAGCTGTCACTGTGTCCCTGGAGCTTTATATGCAAAGCACTTTAACCAGCACCTGAAGTATATTATAAGTAGTATTTAATTAGAAAGAAAAGATATACTAAGGTTGTGATTCACAACCTTAAGGGACAATCAACACCAGAATTTTTGTTGTTTAAAAAGAAAGATAATTCTTTTATTACCCATTCCCCAGTTTTGCATATCCAACACAGTTATAATAATACATGTTTTACCTCTGTAATTATCTTTTATCTAAGCCTCTGCTGACTGCCTCCATATTTCAGTTCTTTTGACAGACATGCAGTTTAGCCAATCAGTGCTCACTCCTAGGTCACTTTACGTGCATGAGCTCAATGTTATCTATATGAAACATGTGAACTAATGCCCTCTAGTGGTCAAAATGTATTCAGATTAGAGGCAGTCTTCAAGGTCTAAGAAATTAGCATATGAACCTCCTAGGTTTAGCTTTCAACTAAGAATACCAAGAGAACAAAGCAAAATTGGAGATAAAAGTAAATTGGGAAGTTGTTTAAAATTGCATGCCCTATTTAAATCATGACAGTTTTTTTTGGACTCGACTGTCCCTTTAGTATATCTTTTCTTTCTGATTAAATAATAGGAAAGGGAGAATATGTAGTGTGAATACAGTTAGTGGCTTGTCAAGAGACTGCTAGCAATATTGGGTGATAACTTATGGACTAAATAAAGCCAGAGTGAAATACTGGATGTGAATCTGTATAATAACACCTAGCACTATACAAAGACACAGTAGTGACACTGGCACATGGGTATAGCCAGAGGAGGGCTGGTTATAGGATGAGTGGTATCTGCATCAGTATAACAACACCCAACACTATATAATTACACAGTAGTGACACTGGCACATGGGTATAGCCAGAGGAGGGCTGGTTATAGGATCAGTGGTATCTGCATCATTATACACTCAGCACTATATAATAATGTTTTACATTTGAAATATACCTTGGTGTCCTTCACAAAGGTCTTTACTTTGGAAAATGTCCACCACAGCCTTGGTTCATGCCTATCCCTGATTATAATCAGGTTCATGATCTTGTTATCCAATGAAAAACATTTCTCATTTGTATTGTCCTGTGTGAAATCTATTCACTAAATCTGGTGATCTCAGCAGATCACAAGATTTGTGTGATTTCCCACTTCCCTCTCAGCCAGTAATGAGTGTGAGCTCAAGTAAATGTAACACTGTATTTTACACAAGTATATTCTGCACCTTTATAATGACCTAAATTTAGAAAAAAAGTAATGCAGCACAAGAATAATAGTCCTTGTTTTTAAGGAAGATCAATATTGTGTGCAAACTCAGATTTTCTAATGGTTAGCACATGTGTAATTATATAACACTGACAAACTACCAACAAAGTAAAACCCTTTCACCACAGTATGGGCACCCATGTGATAAAGTGTTTAAAGGGATATAACACAAGTTGGGATAGAGACAAAATATCATAGTATGTACTTTAATTACTTTACCTGCAAATGTATACTGCAGTGCCTCGCCATTAACCCTTTCTTTTAAATTTCCCCACACATTTCCTTCTATGGCTGTATCTATATCTATTGTTGCTTTGGTAGAATGCAAAAGGTCATAGGGATTATCTGCTGGAGCATGCCTAGAAGCTGTGAACTCAGTTGAAATACAATGCTTGCATCTAAACACTTATAAAAGGGGGTGGAGCAGACTGCTCCAGGCAGCATGGCTATTTAAGTAGTTTTGCTTATTTTTGAAAATCATTTAAAAATACTTGCCAGCAATTTGTAAACCATTTTTTATGCAAACTATTTTTTACTTAATTAGCCCTTTAAGGATATGCACAGATCTCAACATGTTTTATGGTACTTTAAGATCTCTATAGACCTTAGTAAATAAGCTCTTTGCAATAAGACAGATGTTGAGGAGGTTATATTTAAAGGAGTGAGAGCTAAGCTTTAGTTTAAAGGATATGAAACCCACATTTTTCTCTCTCATGATTTAGAAAGAGCATGCAATTATAAACAGCTTTCCAATGTACTCCTATTATCTAATTTGTTTAATTCTCTTGGTATCCTTTGTTGAAAAGCATATCTAAATAGGCTCAGTAGCTGCTGATTGGTGGCTGCACATAGGTGCCTCGTGTGAATGGCTCACCCATGTGCATTGCTATTTCTTCAACAAAGGATATCTAAAAAAAATGAAGCAAATTAGATAATAGAAGTAAATTGGAATGTTGTTTAAAATTGTATTTCCTGGACACACTTTTTAGTGAATAATGATGTTTGTTTGCTAGTTATGGATATTACCCTTGTATTCACAGTGTTGCTTTTATCCTGATTAACATATTGTTAATGGTGAATGCATTATCAGAATGGCATATTCCAGTGAGTTTTAAATCAGTTCTTGAAATTGTTAAGTAGATTAAATATTTTTTCAATATCAGTTGTTTGAATATCAATAAAGCATACATATATGTAGCCTATATAAGTGTTTCTTAACCTGTTTATAGCAAGTAGCCCTATAGGCATGTATGTTTGCCCAAAGTAACACACATACTTTACATGATTAAAAAATGAAGAGGCAAGCATGCATTTCTCACCCAGAATATATCAAATTGATAACAGATATAGTTTTCTGTTTTTAGTAATGTACTTAAAAATTCAGTTTTACTGAATGCAAATGCAGCAAGTCTCACAAAATAGCAACAAACAATAAAGAAATTATAGAGAAAACACCATATACACCACACATATAGTTCTTATGTCACTTAAAAAGTACCATATCTCTGTTACTAACTTGATCATAGCTCAGGAGTCAGGACAGGCTCAGTTCATTGTGGTATATTTGGGTATAGAGCACTTTATCTGGCACATATCTCCATGGCATAATTTCTTTTTTAAGTGTTTCTCAACTCCAGTACTCAAATGTCCATAACCAGCCAGATCCAAATATTTCCCTGCATGAGTACAGGTAATTCAGTGGCATTGAGTGAGACAGGCAGGGGAATATAATGTGGTCAATTAGGAAAACCTCAGGGAAGAACTGAGAAACTCTGATTTTTGTGATGCATTGAATGTTTACATTATGTGCATAAGGGCACAAAAATAATGAAAGGACAAGTTATGGAGCAGACAATGTTCCTGGTATCCCCAGAGGTAAATGCATTACAGGATAAGATAAACCTCTGATCTTTGAGAATACATTCTTGCTAGGAGTGTGCTGTTCTACTTGTTGTATGAATCCATCCTGTTTATTGCCTGCTTTCTCAATTTCCAATCAATCCAAGGTTGCTATATTCAGAGAATGTTTGCCAGAAATTTGTTCCAAACCATGTGTAGCAGTTTCTCAAGTAAGTCTTTGACTTCTCATTTAGTTTATTCTATTCTCACATTTGGCTTTTCACGGACAAGTTATTTTTAAAAACTATCCAGAAAGGAGGCTGAAAAATGTCAGATGCAGATATGAGATTTGTCAATGCTTTTCAAAACTTGTAGCAGCCATCCTTATGTTACATGAAAATGAGAGGGATGCTTCTGGTTTAATCTCTTCCTGATGTTAGAATGTGTAATATGGATATATAAATTAAAGCCAAGTCCAGACTGGCTCCTCAAATGGTGGGTGGATATTGACAATTTCAATACAATTGCAGCAAAAAAAAGGTGTTAATCTGTTTAGTCTATGCTCATATGTTAATCTATTGAATAACTGCAAAAAATATTGTAATTATCAGGTGTTTACTGTCCCTTTACTGTTGACCTAGATAAATGAAATTGTGTTGTTTTTCATAAATGTAACTTTCTGCTGACACCTTACAACAACATAGCTTTGTTAGTATACAAATCCAGGCAGACTCAACCTGTATATACAGGGAGTGCAGAATTATTAGGCAAGTTGTATTTTTGAGGATTAATTTTATTATTGAACAACAACCATGTTCTCAATGAACCCAAAAAACTCATTAATATCAAAGCTGAATAGTTTTGGAAGTAGTTTTTAGTTTGTTTTTAGTTATAGCTATTTTAGGGGGATATCTGTGTGTGCAGGTGACTATTACTGTGCATAATTATTAGGCAACTTAACAAAAAACAAATATATACCCATTTCAATTATTTATTTTTACCAGTGAAACCAATATAACATCTCAACATTCACAAATATACATTTCTGACATTCAAAAACAAAACAAAAACAAATCAGTGACCAATATAGCCACCTTTCTTTGCAAGGACACTCAAAAGCCTGCCATCCATGGATTCTGTCAGTGTTTTGATCTGTTCACCATCAACATTGCGTGCAGCAGCAACCACAGCCTCCCAGACACTGTTCAGAGAGGTGTACTGTTTTCCCTCCTTGTAAATCTCACATTTGATGATGGACCACAGGTTCTCAATGGGGTTCAGATCAGGTGAACAAGGAGGCCATGTCATTAGATTTTCTTCTTTTATACCCTTTCTTGCCAGCCACGCTGTGGAGTACTTGGACGCGTGTGATGGAGTATTGTCCTGCATGAAAATCATGTTTTTCTTGAAGGATGCAGACTTCTTCCTGTACCACTGCTTGAAGAAGGTGTCTTCCAGAAACTGGCAGTAGGACTGGGAGTTGAGCTTGACTCCATCCT
>NC_069503.1:810589368-810649368 GCF_027579735.1 Bombina bombina
ACGTTGTTAGTAAGAAGCATGTTATCACATGCTACACAGTAAGTTAAAGGTGTTGACTGTGTGTATACAGAGAATGATTCTTTACTTTCTTCTCTATATATAAACAAAATCCAATTAATAAAAGTATATCACCTGTCATGGTATTGCTCTGCAAATGGATTACACACATTCTTCTAATTATTCTTATATTTCAAACATAAATCATTAATCTCCTCAGGGCCAAGCCTCTAAAGATATCATCTCTGTATCTCAGGCAGTATTAATAACCTTTGAATCAAATATAGCTGTAAAACACAGCACGTTATTTATATGTACTTGCGTTTAAAGGCACATGGACATCAAATTTACAATTTTGTGATTAAGACAAATTACTTCTGCAATCAAATTTACTCCTCTCTCTTTGTTAAAACATAGTTCATTTATCTGATAGCATATTGAGCATTATAAGTATTGCATTGTTATAAATAGTATTGCAAACACTGCTGACATATAAAGATACGTGCACGCTCCTGAGCCTACCTAAATATGCTTTCTTGGAAAGGAGCTACACTTTAACAAAGTACACACTGAGGAAAAGTAAATTGTTACTTTTTTTATCTCCCTTTAAAAAGCATATTTTTAAGAAAGAATACAAAGATACATATGTTACATTTGTTTTTTAATTGTCTGCTTTTTCTGAATAATGAAAGAGTAATGTCCATCTCTACTACTTGTCCGACCCAATTTAATATGTATCCATTGGAAGGAGCCTTGTATTATGTATGTATCAAAACACTGTTGAGACCACAGAGGCATTTTTAAACGTACCTTGCAAATATATTAAAGGGACAGTCTAGTATTAATTAAACTTTCATTATTCAGATAGGACTTTTAATTTTAATCAACTTTCCAATTTACTTTTATCATCAAATTTGCTTTTTTCTCTTGGTATTCTTAGTTTAAACTAAACATAGGGAGGCTCATATGCTAATTTCTAAGCCTTTGAGGGCTGCCCCTTATCACAGGCTTTTTAACTCTCTTTTCAACACAAAGAGACAGAAAGTACATGTGGGCCATATAGATAACACTGTGTTCAGGCACAGGGGGTTATTTAAGATTTAGCACAAACCAATGCTAAATTTAAGACAATAGATAATAAACAGTCACAGTCATGTGATCAGGGGGCTGGAAAAAGGTTCCTAGATACAAGCTAATCACAGAGGTAAAAAGTACATTAATATAACTGTGTTGGTTATGCAAAACCGGGGAATGGGAAATAAAGGGATTATCTATCTTTTAAAACAATAACAATTCTAAGGCAGGCTGTCCCTTTAAGATCCATATACCTCCATGAGCTGTGGGGTTGGTAGTGACCACACTGCCTTCACTTCTGAAAGTTCTGAGAGTGTAAAACACAACAAAAATGGGAAATGTATAACATTTGAAATAAAATATTTCAAGCAAAAATAAATACACAGAATCCTTCTGCACTAGTCAAATCTAAAAACATGTATTTGGTAATTTAAACTCATTTATCAAATGTTTTGTTGAAGGCTTGACATTAAGAGCTAGAATACAAGTGGAGTGGTAATTACAGCTCCCGCTCACACGCTCACTCTGCTTGACTTCAGTTCTTTGTCCACGTCAAGTAGCGTGCGTATTACAGGTTGAATGTAAAAAAAAAATGCACGCTAACCCGAGAAATGCAAAGTGCTTTTAGGTCGCGCAAAAAGTTTGAGCGTTAAATGCAATTGGGTTAGAGGGATCGCATTTACTTTCAACTTGTAATATAAGCGGACATTGCTGCTCAAAAATGACCATAGAAAATATGGGGAGTGTAAATTTCCATGAGTTTGCATAAACGAATTTGTAGTAATCTAAACAGCGCGCCACTTGTAATATGGATTTGAGTGTAAAAAAAACGCAATCTTGCAAAAGTGTTTACGCTCCTTGGGCTAAAGATAGCGCACCACATGTAATCTAGCCCTAAGTTGTTCTGTCCCTTTGGTATGTGATTTTAAACAACTTTACAATTTACTTCTGTTATTTAATTTGCTTAATTATTTTCTTATCCTTTGTTGAAAAGTAGACTCAGGAGCTGCAATGTTCTACAGGGAGCTATTTGCTGATTGGTGGCTACACATATATGACTCTTGTCACTGGCTCCTTCAACAAATGATACCAAGGGAATGATGCAAATTTGATAATAGAAGTAAATTGAAAATTTGTTTTATATTGTATGTTCTATGTGAATCATGAAGCAAAGTTTGGATTTTATATCCCTTTAAGAGATAGGTAATTACCTTCTGTTCCTTCTATTTTTTTTGTTGGACTGTTTGCATTAAAGTTGCCAATCACTGCAGTTTTTTGTATTTCTCACTTTTGGAGGGACAGCAAATATTTCTGTCACTAGCCAGTAACTTGTCTCTTTTGAAGGAGAAAGGAAATCCCTGTTTCATGTCAATTCTTTATATCACTTATGTATATCTTTTTATTTATCAAACTAAATGACAAAGTGATAGATCACAATTGTGTTTTTTTCTTCATTATTTTTGTGTTAACTGTTTTTCAGTGTTTTGGGAAAGTTAAAGGGACACTCAAGTCAAAATTAAACTTTCATTATTCAGATAGAGCATTCAATTTTAAACGACTTTCCAATTTACTTCCATTAACAAAATGTGCACATTCTTTTTATATTTAAACCTTTTGAGTCACCAGCTCCTACTGAGCATGTTCAAGAATTCACAGAATAAGCGTATATGCATTTGTGATTGGCTGATGGCTGTCACATGGTACGTGTATGCATTTGTGATTTGCTGATGGCTATCACATGGTACAGGGGGAGTGGAAATAGACAAAACTTTTAAAATTGTCAGAAAAAATCTCCTACTCATTTGAAGATCAGACTAAATGCTATTGCTGCGGAATCTGTTGGCGCTCTACAAATAACCGATAATAATAATAATAATAATAATAATAATAATAATAATAATAATAATTGCATTGTCTTGTTGACTGGTCCTATTGAGGCTGTACAGCCCTTTTTTAGTGTTCTAACTGACTTTAAAACATAGTGTGTGGAAAAGGGCACTTTAATGTGTAGAACTGTAGATTAACACCTTTTACAAATCCCCTTTTAGAAATCCCCTGGTGTCAATCTCAGAGCAAACGTAAACTCCAATTAATAGGAAAGCAGGTGCACAGTGTTTATGCGCCAAAAAGCATCTGCCTAGGCTGCAAGATCGGCACCCCATGCATGCACATGTTTAAAAGGGACATTATAATACAGTAGCATGGCTACTACTCACCATGCTCTTTTTTTAACCCTTACAGAAGCCAGTTGGGAAAGCTCTGCATCTTTATACAGGGCGCTGCCATCTTGGTACACACGTATTGTTGCACTGTGTGACAGTAACAGTGCACTTTTACAGCTAAGTGATGTTGCTGGCTTTTTACAAGCTGTATCCTGCACTTCGGTTAATTTGCACAATAGAAAGCTGAAGAGTTACATATTTGCAATTTATTTACACAACTTAAAAGTAATAAAAGAAATATAAAAATGCTTGGGGAATAATATAGAGTAATGTAGCTACTGCAAACATGTACAGCTCCTGTTCTATATTGTGCAAACTAAACTGCAGTGCATGATGCGGCTATAATATAACAGATCTATTATAAGGTAAAAGAATACTTAAGTACCAAGTTGGCAGCACCTACTTTGAAGACGCAGATCATAACTAACCAGCACTTTTAAAGGGTTAAAATAAGAGAATAGCTTTGTAGAGAGCGGCAGACACAGGAGGAAAAACAATATCATGTAGCTGTAGCTGTATACAGCAGTTTAATGTCCTATAAAAATATATACAATAAATGTAGTAAAAAGAAAAAAGAAAAAAAAACACTTTTATAGCATGAAAAAACATTCTTATTTACTTCTTTTATCACATTTGCTTTGTTCTCTTGTTCTCTTTTATTGAAAGGTATACCTAAGTAGGCCTAGAAGCAGCAATGCACTGCGGGGAGCTAGTTAGTTATTGGCGATAGCTCACCTGTTCTGCTAGCTCCCACTAGAGCATTGCTGCTTCTAAGCCTACCTATGTTTACACTTCAACAAACGATACCCTGAGAACAAAGTAAATGTGATAAGTACATTGGAAAATAGTTTAAAATGTCATGCTCCATCTAAATCATAAATGTTTAAGTTTGACCTTTTTTAACTGTCCCTATACCTTTATCAAGAGAACCAAGCAAAATTTGATAACAAAAATAAATTGGATAGTTGTTTTAAATTGGATGAACTGTGAAAGTTTAATTTTGCCTTTACCGTCCCTTTAACATTTTCATTGTCAAATTTAACCTAGCTTATTACTTCCTACCACCCTTTCCACACTCTCTTATTAATAAAGCAGATGGAGCAGACATTGAACTAAACATCTTTCTGAAAAGGTAAAATGGCTTGGAGAAATTTTTCTTTCATGGTTCAGATAGAGAATACAATTTTAAACAACTTTCCAATTTTCTTCTATTATTTAATTTGCTTCATTCTCTTGGTATCCTTTGTTGAAGATGCAGTTGTGCAATAATGGGAGCTAGCTAAATGCACATGGGTGATCCAATAGCATGCGGCATATTTATGCAGCTACCAATCAGTATAGGTATGTGTTTCAACAAAAGATACCAAGAGAACAAAACAAATTTAGATTATAGATATAAATTGGAAGAGTTGTTTAAAATAACATGCTCTGTCTGAATAATGAAAGGAAACATTTTTTGCATAGAATATAGCAACACATTGTTGCAAATTGTCTGCATACAAAATAAAGATTTTCAAAACATTTAAACTATTATTTTGTTAGTAACATTTGTAATGTTTTGCAGTACCCTTAAAAAAATCTCTAGCCTCTGCTAAGGACAGTTCAATATAAATAAGCTACTAACGCGATCAACCAATATCTGTATAAAAGGTAGCAGTTAGGTTAGTGAAGTATGAAGTACAGGAATTTAGGAAACACAATTTCAGAATTAAATTACATGAAAAAGAGGCAAATAAATAATAAAAGTAAATTCCAAACTTTTTTTTTTTTACTATTAAACATTTTACAAGAAATTCAAATTGTGATTTGTAACGTTAACAATTTGACATACTTTTCTTTCCTTCTCTGCTTTTTCCTCTGTACATTATTGCTTCTAGCGTTTTTCACACCCACAATCTGGAGGTCTTCACAACTGCATAGCCAGACATAGATGAAACTGATACTTCATGAAAAAGACTGAAGGTCTGCTGCACTTTCTGTGGTGACGCAGTAGAGTAGAGGTTTGTTGTCCTGTGCGTAAATACCCCCTGTGTGTTTACCAATGTTTACACCAGTCTACTTGCAAGGTCAAAGCCAAGGATGACCAACTGGTGGCCCAAAGGCTACTTGTGGCCTTTGGCACTAGTTTTTGTGGCCCTTCAGGAAATGCAGAACTAAAAAAATTGTGCTTTGAGGGGACCACAATTCACAAGAGCCCTCTGTAGGGAAGAACAGCAGATAATATAATTATGTAATTTTATTTTATTTGTTTGTTTAACATCTATACATTTATATGTGTCCCTTAAGGCTTCTGATATATTGATTTGTGCCCCTTCACTGTACTAGGAATTTGGCCATCACTGGTCTAAGCTATGCACAAGCGTGAAGCCATACAGAATACATACTGCTGTTAGTCAGTTCACATATTTCATACCTCTTTCTAATATTGGGGTCTACTCCAATCCATTAGAAGATCCCCCCTTGTTTTGTGGGGGTTTTATTTGTGTTTTTTTTTACATGTATAGCTGTTCAACTCCATATTTTTATTTGTCTATTTTAATTCTGAGCCACTTTGAAATCTCTTTTTAACTGCATAATTTGACGCTTAACTCTGCTCTTTTGCCTTTTTAGAGCATGTGCGTGTGGCCTCCAATTACCAGCTAGCCCTCACAAGCATCGTTCTGTAATTAAGACATTGGGATATCATAAAAGGGACTGTCAACTCTAAAAATGAAATCACGTCAAAGCACTATTTAAATTTTTTTTAAATTTATATGAACAGTCTACTCCAGAATTTGTATTGCTTAAATAGATAGGTAATCCCTTTATTACCCATACCCCAGTTTTGCATAACCAACACTGTTATATTAATATTTTTACCTCTGTTATTACCTTGTAGCTAAGCCTCTGCAGACTGTCCCCTTATTCCTGTTATTTTGACAGACTTGCATTTTAGCCAATCCATGATGACTCATAAATAACTCCACGGGAGTGCTCACTATGTTATCTATATGTCACACATGAACTAACGCTGTCTAACTGTGAAACACATAAACTGAGATAAGAGGTGGCCTTTAAGGGCTTATAATTTAGCATATGACCCTACCTAGGTTTTGCCTTCAAAAAAGAATACCAAGAGAACAGAGCAAATTTGATGATAGAAGTAAATTGGAAAGTTGTTTAAAATAGCATACCCTATCTGAATCATGAAAGTATAATTTTGACTAGACTGTCTCTTTTTAAAGCTATTTGTGTGAATTTAAAAGCTAATAGGAAGTAAATGTCTGTGAAGAACTAGACCTAGGGACTGATTGCTCACTGCCTAATAAATAAAACTTCCACTTCTTTATTGGTGGATGAACACTGACATTCCGCAAATATAATACAAACATCATCTTTTTTTTTATCATTAATGTGTTTATTTAAAAATTGTACTGTATTTTAAAATGTTCTGCTGTTCTATATATATATATATATATATACTCTTACTCCTTGCCTCCACCATAACGTTCTCAACCCAACTGCCAGCAGTGCTTCAAGAATGAAGAATACAAGGCCTTTTATTCTCTATAGGGTTGTTTGCATCAAGCCATAATGCTGCGGTTCAGACCCCTTTCTTTATAAATCTTGGAGTCATTGGATTTATTGGATTTACCCTATAGCCCTTTTCGATAACATGTTTATCTAATTAAACATTCCAAAAAATGTGTTTCTGAAATTAAAAGGGCCGCATATAGATTTGAACTGGCTGCTGATGTGTTTAACAGCAATGATGTAATTGTTATCTGTTTTAGAGAGAGTGCTTTATCGAAGAAAGATAAGGATCAAAGCGAACGCTGGAAAACTTTGATGTTTATTGGCAGTAAAACATTAAACTGAATTTAAAAAATCCCTTTAAGCTTATCAGGAGTCAGTAAAACACACAATGAGCTCATTGGGTATCATGGAATTTGCAAAAAGTGCACCATCAATAGTTTAATAGAGGAAGTGTGAGAAAATATTCGAAGTACAAAAACAATTCACCTGTACATAAAGCAGAAACTAGTTGGACTGGAATTTTATAATGTAACACTGTCCAACAAGCCTTTCAGCAGCACCTTGTAGCATGTGGTGGAGCTGTCAGTAAAGGCCTCTGACAATGGAGCAGCAGGTTGTACCATCATTTCCGTGCTGTTATCAGGCCTGGAAGGGCAGAAAGAGAATTACTGTGTGGTGAATGGAAAGATTTATTAACTTGTTATTTTCCAAGTCTAAATTCAACTCTGCTTTATATGTATAAAAAAAAAACAGATTTGTTTTGTAGCTATAAATCCTCAGTAATATGATATGACTTTTACACAGAACCAATTGCAGATAAAAGGGTAATAAAGTTTGCCTGGTAGTAATACTAAGGAACAATTTATTGCAATTGAATTTCCTTACATACAGATATTTATGGTTACCATATTTCTTAACAAAATAACCATGCTAATTAGCATATCCTTATATTTGTGTGCAGCAAAAATAATTGTTCTCAGACTTCACTAAGATAACTTTCTAAGGCCTAGATTTAGAGTTCGGCGGTAAAAGGGCTGTTAACGCTCCGCAGGCTTTTTTCTGGCCGCACCATAAATTTAACTCTGGTATCGAGAGTTAAAACAAATGCTGCGTTAGGCTCCAAAAAAGGAGCGTAGGGCATTTTTACCGCAAATGCAACTCTCGATACCAGAGTTGCTTACGGACGCGGCCAGCCTCAAAAACGTGCTCGTGCACGATTCTCCCATAGGAAACAATGGGACTGTTTGAGCTGAAAAAAAACCTAACACCTGCAAAAAAGCAGCGTTCAGCTCCTAACGCAGCCCCATTGTTTCCTATGGGGAAACACTTCCTACGTCTGCACCTAACACCCTAACATGTACCCCGAGTCTAAACACCCCTAACCTTACACTTATTAACCCCTAATCTGCCGCCCCCGCTATCGCTGACCCCTGCATTACAGTTTTAACCCCTAATCTTCCGCTCCGTAAACCGCCGCAACCTACGTTATCCCTATGTACCCCTAATCTGCTGCCCTAACATCGCCGACCCCTATGTTATATTTATTAACCCCTAATCTGCCCCCCACAACGTCGCCGACACCTGCCTACACTTATTAACCCCTAATCTGCCGAGCGGACCTGAGCGCTACTATAATAAAGTTATTAACCCCTAATCCGTCTCACTAACCCTATCATAAATAGTATTAACCCCTAATCTGCCCTCCCTAACATCGCCGACACCTACCTTCAATTATTAACCCCTAATCTTCCGATCGGAGCTCACCGCTATTCTAATAAATGTATTAACCCCTAAAGCTAAGTCTAACCCTAACACTAACACCCCCCTAACTTAAATATAATTTACATATAACGAAATAAATTAACTCTTATTAAATAAATTAATCCTATTTAAAGCTAAATACTTACCTGTAAAATAAACCCTAATATAGCTACAATATAAATTATAATTATATTTTAGCTATTTTAGGATTAATATTTATTTTACAGGCAACTTGGTATTTATTTTAACCAGGTACAATAGCTATTAAATAGTTAATACCTATTTAATAGTTACCTAGTTAAAATAAATACAAAATTACCTGTAAAATAAATCCTAACCTAAGATATAATTAAACCTAACACTACCCTATCAATAAAATAATTAAATAAACTACCTACAATTACCTACAATTAACCTAACACTACACTATCAATAAATAAATTAAACACAATTCCTACAAATAAATACAATTAAATAAACTAGCTAAAGTACAAAAAATAAAAAAGAACTAAGTTACAGAAAATAAAAAAATATTTACAAACATAAGAAAAATATTACAACAATTTTAAACTAATTACACCTACTCTAAGCCCCCTAATAAAATAACAAAGCCCCCCAAAATAAATAATTCCCTACCCTATTCTAAATTTAAAAAGTTACAAGCTCTTTTACCTTACCAGCCCTGAACAGGGCCCTTTGCGGGGCATGCCCCAAGAAGTTCAGCTCTTTTGCCTGTAAAAGAAAACATACAATACCCCCCCCCCAACATTACAACCCACCACCCACATACCCCTAATCTAACCCAAACCACCCTTAAATAAACCTAACACTAAGCCCCTGAAGATCTTCCTACCTTGTCTTCACCATACCAGGTTCACCGATCCGTCCTGGCTCCGATATCTTCATCCAACCCAAGCGGGGGCTAGACATCCACTGAAGAAGTCCAGAAGAGGGTCCAAAGTCTTCCTCCTATCCGGCAAGAAGAGGACATCCGGACCGGCAAACATCTTCTCCAAGCGGCATCTTCGATCTTCTTCCATCCGGTGCGGAGCGGGTCCATCTTGAAGCAGGCGACGCGGATCCATCCTCTTCTTCCGATGTCTCCCGACGAATGACGGTTCCTTTAAGGGACGTCATCCAAGATGGCGTCCCTCGAATTCCGATTGGCTGATAGGATTCTATCAGCCAATCGGAATTAAGGTAGGAATTTTCTGATTGGCTGATGGAATCAGCCAATCAGAATCAAGTTCAATCCGATTGGCTGATCCAATCAGCCAATCAGATTGAGCTCGCATTCTATTGGCTGTTCCGATCAGCCAATAGAATGCGAGCTCAATCTGATTGGCTGATTGGATCGGCCAATCGGATTGAACTAGATTCTGATTGGCTGATTCCATCAGCCAATCAGAAAATTCCTACCTTAATTCCGATTGGCTGATAGAATCCTATCAGCCAATCGGAATTCGAGGGACGCCATCTTGGATGACGTCCCTTAAAGGAACCGTCATTAGTCGGGAGACATCGGAAGAAGAGGATGGATCCGCGTCGCCTGCTTCAAGATGGACCCGCTCCGCACCGGATGGAAGAAGATAGAAGATGCGGCTTGGAGAAGATGTTTGCCGGTCCGGATGTCCTCTTCTTGCCGGATAGGATGAAGACTTTGGAGCCTCTTCTGGACCTCTTCAGCACCGGATTATGGATCGCCAACCCCCCCTTGGGTTGGATGAAGATCTTGGAGCCAGGACGGATCGGTGATACCTGGATGGTGAAGACAAGGTAGGAAGATCTTCAGGGGATTAGTGTTAGGTTTATTTAAGGGGGGTTTGGGTTAGATTAGGGGTATGTGGGTGGTGGGTTGTAATGTTGGGGGGGGGTATTGTATGTTTTTTTTAACAGGCAAAAGAGCTGAACTTCTTGGGGCATGCCCCGCAAAGGGCCCTGTTCAGGGCTGGTAAGGTAAAAGAGCTTGTAACTTTTTTAATTTAGAATAGGGTAGGGAATTTATTATTTTGGGGGGCTTTGTTATTTTATTAGGGGGCTTAGAGTAGGTGTAATTAGTTTAAAATTGTTGTAATATTTTTCTTATGTTTGTAAATATTTTTTTATTTTCTGTAACTTAGTTCTTTTTTATTTTTTGTACTTTAGCTAGTTTATTTAATTGTATTTATTTGTAGGAATTGTGTTTATTTAATTTATTGATAGTGTAGTGTTAGGTTAATTGTAGGTAATTGTAGGTAGTTTATTTAATTATTTTATTGATAGGGTAGTGTTAGGTTTAATTATATCTTAGGTTAGGATTTATTTTACAGGTAAATTTGTTATTATTTTAACTAGGTAACTATTAAATAGTTCTTAACTATTTAATAGCTATTGTACCTAGTTAAAATAAATACCAAGTTGCCTGTAAAATAAATATTAATCCTAAAATAGCTATAATATAATTATAATTTATATTGTAGCTATATTAGGATTTATTTTACAGGTAAGTATTTAGCTTTAAATAGGATTAATTTATTTAATAAGAGTTAGTTAATTTCGTTAGATTAAAATTATATTTAAGTTAGGGGGGTGTTAGTGTTAGGGTTAGACTTAGCTTTAGGGGTTAATACATTTATTAGAATAGCGGTGAGCTCCGATCGGAAGATTAGGGGTTAATAATTGAAGTTAGGTGTCGGCGATGTTAGGGAGGGCAGATTAGGGGTTAATACTATTTATGATAGGGTTAGTGAGGCGGATTAGGGGTTAATAACTTTATTATAGTAGCGGTGCGGTCCGCTCGGCAGATTAGGGGTTAATAAGTGTAGGCAGGTGTCGGCGACGTTGAGGGGGGCAGATTAGGGGATAATAAATATAATATAGGGGTCGGCGGTGTTAGGGGCAGCAGATTAGGGGTACATAGGGATAACGTAGGTGGCGGCGCTTTGCGGTCGGAAGATTAGGGGTTAATTATTTTAAGTAGCTGGCGGTGATGTTGTGGGGGGCAGATTAGGGGTTAATAAATGTAATATAGGGGTCGGCGGGGTTAGGGGCAGCAGATTAGGGGTACATAAGTATAACGTAGGTGGCGGTCGGAAGATTAGGGGTTAAAATTTTTAATCGAGTGGCGGCGATGTGGGGGGACCTCGGTTTAGGGGTACATAGGTAGTTTATGGGTGTTAGTGTACTTTAGGGTACAGTAGTTAAGAGCTTTATAAACCGGCGTTAGCCAGAAAGCTCTTAACTCCTGCTATTTTCAGGCGGCTGGAATCTTGTCGTTAGAGCTCTAACGCTCACTGCAGAAACGACTCTAAATACCGGCGTTAGAAAGATCCCATTGAAAAGATAGGCTACGCAAATGGCGTAGGGGGATCTGCGGTATGGAAAAGTCGCGGCTGTAAAGTGAGCGTTAGACCCTTTAATCACTGACTCCAAATACCAGCGGGCGGCCAAAACCAGCGTTAGGAGCCTCTAACGCTGGTTTTGACGGCTACCGCCGAACTCTAAATCTAGGCCTAAATTTGTAAACCATCTCTTCATTTGGAAATAGTTAGATGTTTTTCACTATTTACAGAGCCTGGAAATAATATAGTAAGTCTGATCCTTTTACAATAGGTTCAAGTCCCAGACTGTTAAATTAGATGTCACTTTTTGTTGACACAATTTATATAGTAGAATTAATTTTATTAAATGCAGGGATGTTCATTAAAAGCCATAACATTTACTGGTAACCTTTTCTTAAGTAGTAAAAATGATTGATGCAGTCACAAATATTGATAGACAAAAGCCTTTTCCTGTGAATCCTTTAATATCAGCCATGTCACATTAAGTTCCTGCTAATTGTTAGCAGAACTATCGCTATTAGTGAATCCTGTTAAAGGGACGCTGAACCCAAATTTTTTCTTTCGTGATTCAGATAGAGCATGCAATTTTAAGAAACTTTCTAATTTACACCTATTATCAATTTTTTTTGTTCTCTTGCTTTCTTTATCAGAACCATGGAACGCACTTGTTTATTGGTGGGTGAATTTATCCACCAATCAGCAAGAACAACCCAGTTTGTTCACCAAAAATGGGCCGGCATCTAAACTTACATTCTTGCATTTCAAATAAAGATACCAAGAGAAGGAAGCCAATTTGATAATAGGAGTCAATTAGAAAGTTGCTTAAAATTGCATGCTCTATCTGAATCACAAAAGAAAAAATGTGGGTTCAAAGTCCCTTTAACCCCTTAATGACCACAGCACTTTTCAATTTTCTGTCCGTTTGGGACCAAGGCTATTTTTACATTTTTGCGGTGTTTGTGTTTAGCTGTAATTTTCATCTTACTCATTTACTGTACCCACACATATTATATACCGTTTTTCTCGCCATTAAATGGACTTTCTAAAGATACCATTATTTTCATCATATCTTATAATTTACTATAAAAAAATTATAAAATATGAGAAAAAAATTGAAAAAAACACACTTTTTCTAACTTTGACCCCCAAAATCTGTTACACATCTACAACCACCAAAAAACACCCATGCTAAATAGTTTCTAAATTTTGTCCTGAGTTTAGAAATACCCAATGTTTACATCTTCTTTGCTTTTTTTGTAAGTTATAGGGCCATAAATACAAGTTGCACTTTGCTATTTCCAAACCATTATTTTTCAAAATTAGCGCTAGTTACATTAGAACACTAATATCTTTCAAGAATCTCTGAATATCCATTGACATGTATATAATTTTTTTTAGTAGACATCCCAAAGTATTGATCTAGGCCCATTTTGGTATATTTCATGCCACCATTTCACCGCCAAATGCGATTAAATACAAAAAATCGTTCACTTTTTTACAAATTTTTTCACAAACTTTTGGTTTCTCACTGAAATTATTTACAAACAGCTTGTGCAATTATGGCTTAAATGGTTGTAAATTCTTCTCTGGGATCCCCTTTGTTCAGAAATAGCAGACATATATGGCTTTGGCGTTGCTTTTTAGTAATTAGAAGGCTGCTAAATGCCACTGCGCACTACACGTGTATTATGCCCAGCAGTGAAGGGGTTAATTATGGAGCATGTAGGGAGCTTCTAGGGTTAATTTTAGCTTTAGTGTAGTGTAGTAGACAACTCCAAGTATTGATCTAGGCCCATTTTGGTATATTTCATGCCACCATTTCACCGCCAAATGCGATCAAATTAAAAAAAACGTTAAATTTTTCACAATTTTAGGTTTCTCACTGAAATCATTTACAAACAGCTTGTGCAATTATGGCACAAATGGTTGTAAATGCTTCTCTGGGATCCCCTTTGTTCAGAAATAGCAGACATATATGGCTTTGGCGTTGCTTTTTGGTAATTAGAAGGCCGCCAAATGCCGCTGCATTTCACACGTGTATTATGGCTAGCAGTGAAGGGGTTAATTATGTAGCTTGTAGGGAGCTTGCAGGGTTAATTTTAGCTTTAGTGTAGAGCTCAGCCTCCCACCTGAAACATGAGACCCCCTGATCTCTCCCAAACAGCTCTCTTCCCTCCCCCACCCCCCAATTGTCCCCGCCATCTTAAGTACTGGCAGAAACTCTGCCAGTACTAAAATAAAAGCTATATTTGGGGTTTTTTTTTTTTTTTTTTTAGCATATTTACATATGCTGCTGTGTAGGATCCCCCCTTAGCCCCCAGCCTTACTGATCCCCCACCAAAGAGCTCTCTAACCCTCCCCCTCTGCCTTAATGGGCGCCATCTTGGGTACTGGCAGCTGTCTGCCAGTACCCAGTTTAGTGAAAAAATGTGCCATTTTTTAAAAAAAAAACCTTTTCTGCAGTGTAGCTCCCCCCCCCCCCCAAGATCAACCCCCCACCCCTTCCACATCTCTTAGCTGTTATTTACAGCTTTCAAAAAGTTATTTGATGTACTTTTTAAACTTGATTTTTCTGTAGTGTAGCGGTTCCCTCCCGCTCCCGCCCCGTGCACGCGCCCCCCCCCCCCCCCCCCCGTGCACGCGCGCGCTCCCGTGCGCATCCCCGCCCCCGATCCCGCCCCCCTCCACTCCACTGGGCACATCGATGGCCGCCCACCCGCCTCCCAGACTTGCTCCCACCCACCAACGATACCGGCCACCGATGTCCGGTGCAGAGAGGGCCACAGAGTGGCTCTCTCTGCATCGGATGGCCAAGGGGGGTTATTGCAGGATGCCTCCATATCGAGGCATCACTGCAATAACCGGAAAGCAGCTGGAAGCGAGCAGGATCGCTTCCAGCTGCTTTCCACACCGAGGACGTGCAGGGTACGTTCTCAGGCATTAACTGCCTTTTTTTTGAGGACGTACCCTGCACGTCCTCGGTCGTTAAGGGGTTAAGTACTCAATATCACATACAAATTAATATATTTATTTCAATATTCTAAAAACTCTTCTAATTAGAGCTGCAACAACTAATCATCATAATCGATTATGAAAATAGTTGTCAACGAATCTCATAATCGATTAATCGATTAGTTGGTTTGCAATTAGTTGGTCTGTGCACAACACCAGCTGCTTCACTCCAATGAGCTCCTGCACATGGTATTGTGTTTTATGGTTAGGTCCTTAGCCTAAAGGACGTCTACAGATGTCTACTTTTCACTTTTTCAGGACAGTATACGTTTACAACTACCCCTGGCTTATGTGTAACCCAGATATTATAGTCATCATTTGGATTGTTTATAATAAATCTAGTGATTTGGAACTATGCTTTTCATGATATAGTTCCAAGCTTTACACCTAGCCCTTAGATTGATGGGAGTTATTTAAATTGATGTGCACTATTATCTGTTTGCACAATTATTAGCGTATTGCTTGCTATTGCCGATTATATGTACTGTATAAATAAATGTGTAAGCTTTGTCCTGTTATTGATATACAGTCCTTAGCGCTTCTGATTTTATTTTTTATTATTTTTTTATATTTTTAATAAATTGTGATATGTACCAGATTCAACCTTTATAAGTATATATTCATTATTTTTAGAGCAGACTAGATATTTCCCCTAACCTTATAGCTGGTTATTTACCATTGCATATAGATATTCAAGATATTTTTATGTTAGAATTAAGTCAATGGTTACTTTATTGAGAGGCCCCTTGCCAAGGTTGAAAACACTTAGCATTGGTGAAGAGCTAACAAAGATAAATATCCCACTTTGGTGAAATTGGCAAAACCCTACTTATACACCTCAACAGCCTTTTCTCTGCTGCAGGAAATATAGCTGCAAACAGAGAACCAGCCTTAGCCAGAAGCATGTGGACATGTTGAGATTTTTGCATTTCAATGCTAAGTTTCTGAAAGAGTGAATAACAGAATGCTATTAACAGTGATAGTCTAACTCTTTCTATTTCTACCTCTTTTCAAACAGTTTGTGGTTTTGTTTTGTTTAATTATAATGTGGATTTTATTTAAAACATAGAAAACTATTATTGATTCTCTTTTTATCCGATTAGTCGATTAATCGAAAAAATAATCGGCCGATTAATCGATTATGAAAATAATCGTTAGTTGCAGCCCTACTTCTAATAGATATTCTATTTCTAATATGTGTCCAAGCATGACTTTTCATTTAATGTTTTTTTTTTTTTTTTTTCTTATTTTTTTTTTACTTTTCATTTAATGTTTTATTCATTATTTTAAAGTGGCAGTCTTCTCCAGAATTTTTATTGTTTAAAAAGATACATAATCCCTTTATTGCCAATTCTCCAGTTTTGCATAACCAACACTGTTTTTTTAATATACTTTTTACCTCTGTGATTACCTTGTATCTAAGTTTCTGCAGATGCCCTCCTTATCTCAGATCTTTTGACAGGCTTGCATTTCAGGCAATTACTACTGACTCTTAAATAACTCCACAGGTGTGAGCACAATGTTGAAGGAAAGAAAAGAGGGCACCTCATAGTGTATGTCATACAAATAAGTATGCAAGCGTGTGAATGATGTTAGCTAACCAGATAGTGTACTGTGACCGGTGCTTGCGAGTGGGCTAGCAATTTCCAGCAGCTAGTACACTGTTTGTGGATTTCAAAACTGCAATCTGGTATAGAGTTCTGCAATCTCCTATTGTTCCAACAGCGTGGGAGAAATTGTTATGCTCAGTTTGGTTAAAAACCAAGTCTGAACCAGGTCAACATATGAAAACAACTTCCTGAGGATAAAATATAAAAACAATGTTTTATTTTTTCTTGCAACGCGTTTCTCGACCACGCTGATTTCTCCCACGCTGATGGAACAATAGGAGATTGCTGAACTCAGATTGCAGTTTTGGAATCCACAAACAGTGTACTAGCCGCTGGAAAGTGCTAGCCCGCTCGCAAGCACCGGTCACAGTATGGTACAACACTATCTGGTGAGCCTAACATTATTCACACGCTTGCATATTTATTTGTATGAAATACACTATGAGGCGCCCTCTTTTCTTTCCTTCAACTTTACAGATTGCCTAACACACCGAGTTTTAAGCAGAGCAGCCTTGTTCCAACCGATCTGACATCTGGAATAATACAGACCATCACAGACTTTGCTGGCCACTAGAAATTGAACTAAACACCACCATTGATTGGCATACAAGGTTCCATTCCGATTATAATACACACAAATATTTTTGCTATCAAGTTTTGAATCACAACACGTATTTTGTTGCTTCACTGCCAAGTTGATTGCACAAGCATTTGCTAGGGTTGTGTTTTTTGCCTTAGTGGGCCTTTTTGTTTGAAGATTTTTTGTTTGAAGATTTTTTAATACCTCTTTTTCTTTTCAGTGTCTATTTTTATTCAAAGCCTTTTGGTGCGTCCCCATAGGATACCCCCTTGGGTTTTCCTTTTCTTTTGTTGTGAGCACAATGTTATCTATATGGCACACATGAACTAACACCCTCTAGCTATGAAAACTGTCAAATGCATTAAGATAAGAGGAAGACTTCAAGTGCTTAGAAATTAGCGTATGGTTAGGTTTAGCCTTCAACTAAGAATACCAAGAGAACAAAGCAAATTTAATGATTAAAGTGAATTGGAAAGTTGTTTAAAATTGCATGCCCTATCTGAATCATGAAAGTTTAATTTTGACTAGACTATCAATTTAAGTACTGAAATGAACACTTCTAGCAGCACTTTTTGTTTGTTTTTTTGGGGGGTTTTTTTTAAATATGGGCTAACTCAGCTATTTACATTTGATTGTCTGTGACTATACCACAGCCACATACCTAATACATAATGCAACATAACAAGCAATGGCATGCAGGTCAAGTCATAGTGATGCAGGATTCCCCCTGGTTCCATCACTTTCATTACACATTTTGTAGTTTTATTCTATGGTCTACTGGTTTTAGGTTGGACAACTTTGTTTTCACCTTTAAATAATCATGGTCAAAGTCTTCTAAACGGCTTGCATTAATGGGTAATTTATTCAGAGCTGCCCGCTGGGTTTTGGGTGATGGTGATCTCCTTTCCATATATTTGTGAATCTGTGGATTATCTCAAACTACCCAGTAATAACCAGTCTTGCTCCTATACCACCCAGCAATGACTCCAAATTTCTGTTTTATTCCTGACTCCACCCAGATTAAACTTTAATCTGGTCTCCCATACTTCCAAATCTCAGCCCCAAGCTCCTGATCCACATAGTGAAGAAAATGTTGGGCGGTTTGTTTATTGATCATAATGAACCCACAACAAATGTCACTTTCAAACACATTTGTAAATATGAGAAGTTAAAAAAAAGACTTAATTACAGTGATATAAAATGTGCTGTTGCTAAAGATTCTGTGTACTAACTTGCAAATAATACTCACTGGGTCAGATTTAATAATGGACTACTCAATTTAGTTCCCAAGTTATTCCATGTGATCATTCACCCATGTTCCCTCAATTATTTAGTAAATATACATCTTCGAATAAAATGGGAAATGGTGACACCAAAGAGGCTGTAGTTAGTTTACTACACCATTAGGAAATTACAAGTTTAGAATATCATCATGTCTACTAACATTTTCCTGGAGACTTTCCGGGACAGCGAGGGAGGTGGACTTCACAGTGGGTGGAGTTATAACAGGGTGTGGAACTTAATTTGTATTGTGGGTGTGGTTGGGTGCTAAATTGGGCATTTGTAGATGTAGTTGTGCAGTCATTTGGTATAGAGCTGGAGGATCAGAAGGCATACCTGCTAAACCAATGACAACCCTGCAAGATCCAGGACAGATGAGATATATGTATCATTGGAAATGATGGCATTAAAGAAGCAGTTAGGGACCCAATGTCTGCCTTTATATACTTTAAGCATACATATCTTAAAGGGACATTAAACAGTAAATACATTTCATGCTCCTCCCTCTATTTATGAGTACCACCATTTTGGAGTGTAGGTTTCATTGCAGGTATCTGAAGTAGAAGTGCTGCACACATGCAAACACTTCAGCACTGGAATACAGTGAAAGCCAGATTCCAACATGGCAGCATGGCAGGTTGTGAATAATCTTAATATTAAACATATAAAAATGTATTTAGTGTTTAATGTAACTTTAATTGTTTATGTTCTTCACTAAATGCATATTTTTTTTAAGAACAGAGACTGAATAGAAAAAAAAAGACAAGACAAACTATTTTATCCTAAAATTACTCATCAATGTAAATTTGCTTTTTCTGGCTACAACCTGAAAATTCAAATTAAAAGAATACTTAGTTGGATTAAATATGAAAATGCTTTCAGGGCTAAATCCCAAACCAGTGATCTCTCCTGATGTGTCATATATCTTGTTTAAATGAGATCTGCAGCCAGCATAATTAGGCTTTGTTTTTACTAGACCTGAAGGTAAAGCCAAGGTACTCCAAAGCTGTGTGATCCTCCAGCCTAGCAGTCAGAAGGAAGAGTTCTTATTTAGAGGGTAGATTGAGTAATTATAGGGCTGTTCTCCCAGACCCATCTGCTTACAATTACAGAGTACTTTTAATCCTCAGCATAACCTTGAGACAATTTGGAGCCCACATAGAGATCAAAATAACAGCTGCCAAAAAGATGAAATGGGGAAACAATTCAGAGTTGAGCTAAAATATTTGATATATAAAGCGCAGAAACCTCCCAGAAATGATTGTTGTCTTACTACTGTGTATCACTGTGGCAACATAGTTACCCAGGATTATTATTTGCACTAATGTGTTTTGTTCTACAATACGTTTGAGGAATGTATGTGCTTTCTTTTAGATAATAATCAAGTAGGTGTATTTTTTTCTTCCGCCACTGCTTTCTGTTAAAAAGACATTCAATGTGAAACTGAATTCCTATAAAATGTTTAAAGGGACATAATATTGCAAATAAATGCTCTAACATGTCAGATCATTTTGTTATTGTACATTTCTTGCATATAATGGTGCAATAATCTATCATTTAACATAAATTTAAACCTAGCTGTAGAAAAGCAATGCACTACTGGGACCTAGCTGAACACATGATGAAATTGAAAGGCATATGTGCGTAACCACCAATTAAATGTTAACTCCTAGCAGTGGATTGCTGCTCATGAGCCTATCTAGGTATGCTTTTAAATAAAGAATATACTGTAAGAACAAAGTATATTTCATAATAGAAGTAAATGGAAAAGAATCTTATCTGAATCATTAGTTTATTTTGTATTTCATGTCCCTTTAATTGTGCACAGTATAAAAATGACACACATTCAGTACTTATTTTGCTTGGGGAAAATGTTTTGTTTTTTTTCATTCCTTTTTTTTTTATTTGATTGTGATAAGAACCAAAAAGCCCATCAAGTCTACCCATATTACATGTTAATGTGATTACCGCCTCTTTTAGACGTTTATTATTATTATTATTATTGGTTATTTGTAGAGCGCCAACAGATTCCGAAGTGCAAAATTCCATGAAACCACCACCCTTTCTAACAAAAGAACAGTTTTAAAGGGACAGTCTACACTAAAATTGTCATTGTTTAAAAACATAGATAATGCCTTTACTACCCATTCCCCAGCTTTGCACAACCAACATTGTTAGATTGTTAGATTAATATACTTTATAACATTTAATCACATGCTTTTGTATTTGCTTTCACAACAGGCGACTGCTACTTCATGTGGGCCATATAGATAACATTGTGTTCACGCCCAAGGAGTTATTTAAGATTTAGCACAACACAGTACTAAATTCAAGTAAATAGATATTAAATAAAAAGTCATGTGATCAGGGGGCTGTCAGAAGATGCTTAGGTAGAAGTTAATCACAGAGGTAAAAAGTATATTAATATAACTGTGTTTATTAAGCAAAACTGGGGAATGGGTAATAAAGGGATTATCTATAAAACAATAAAAATTATACTGTAGACTGTCCCTTTAAATGCTTTTAAATGTTT
This sequence comes from Bombina bombina, assembly GCF_027579735.1. Taxonomy (NCBI): domain Eukaryota; kingdom Metazoa; phylum Chordata; class Amphibia; order Anura; family Bombinatoridae; genus Bombina; species Bombina bombina. The sequence continues at coordinate 810,610,275 of NC_069503.1, forward strand.
ATGTTAAATACAGCTAGTTTGCAATGCTGTAATTAATTTCTGATTCTATAGAACAATAAGAAGGTGCTGTATCATGTAATCTATATATGCTGGAAAAATAGCATACAAAGATAAACATACTCACAAAATGAATAGAACACTCTTGTGCTGATAGGAGTAGACGACGGGCCTCTCAGTGGTGGGCCAGCTCACTGACTGTCCGGTATCAGGAACCATCGGATGTGTCGCCTGTCAGGAATGCAGGATCTTAACTGGAACACCATAAACAGCAGCCAATATCACAATATCAGTTAAAAAGTATTTAATAAAACTTTGTAAAAAGGGAACTCCTCACACAAGTCCATATAGAAAATATTGTGAGCGCGTTCACATATTCCCCTATAGAAGTCAATGGAGAAAAGAAAGTGGAAAAAAAAACACCCCAGTCTCGCACAAACACCATAACAAATTCTCATCAGCGCTAACCCGGCATGAAAATATGAATATTTAATATTCCAATGTTCTTTACGTAGCTGAATATTTTTTATATATATATATATATATATATATATATATATATAATCTATTTAGAAATACTTAAAACATAATCTGCTATGTTGCAATAGAGAAGAAGGAAACAGCGCACGTCCGATTCAAGGTAGAGGTATTTTATTGCAAATGGCACACACTAGTAATAAACTTACTAGAAGATAAAATAAAAACAGCGATGGTATAAGTCACTTCACCACAGCAAAGGAATAGCATCGGAAAAAACAGGGAGGCGTCCGTGTAGAAACAATTTCAAAAGTTCCCGGCAATGAAGACAATAGTATAGCCATCAGGATACGTCATCAAGCGTCCTCCCACCTTGTTCTACGGATGCTCAGTACAACCAAAAAGCCTCAACGCGTTTCGCTGGTGACCCCCCGGCTTTTTCAAGAGTATAATCTGCTATGTACAGAACATTGTAATGTGAAATATTTACAGTAGTTAAGAATTTAAATAAATATAAATAATGCCTAAATATGTTTTTACATGTTTTCATATACTTAAATGCAAGATGTTCTAATGTACTTACATATGTCTATATATGTGTATATATACATTTATGTTTTTATATGTGTATATAAATATTTATATATATATATACTGTGTATATATATATATATATATATATATATATTTATCTGTAAATAAATATATACACGTATAAATACATACACATACATATATATATATATATATATATATATATATTTAGACATGTATATGTATGTATCTCAGTGTTAAAGCCCTTTGGCTTTCGCTCAACTTGTAATATCAGTGCAATTTAAACGGAGCACAAACAATCGTGAAAAACCTTTGTGAAGTAGTTTGAGCGACACTTGTAATTTAGCGCTATATTAAAACATATAAACGCATTAGTTATCTAGTATGTGGACGTTTTCACCTACTTGTACAATTTAACATAAATTGATTTAATAATAATTTGTGTTACAAACATTGGGCAAAAATATTGGCTAATTTTAGGTTCATATTATCTTAAATTATAGCCGGGTAGTCATTAAAAACAGCCAATTAAGGGCTAGATTACAAGTGGAGTGCTAACAGTTACGCGTGAGTGATAAGGGGTTTATTGCGGGTGTTTCCATGCATCAGGTTTCTCGGTCGTTTTACAAGTTCGAAGTAAAAGTGATCACTTGGGCGCAATTGAAGTTAACAGAGCTCTGGATAACTGTTTCAAGAAAGTGTCACAAAACACATAAAAAATACATGTAAAAGTACAGTTACAGAGAGCGAGAGAAATAGACCTATATTATTCCAAAACATAATTTGTTATATGTAGAAATATGTATTTATGAATAAATAGAACATATTCTGCTATGTGCAGAAAATCGAGTGTGAAATATTCATATTTTCATGTCGGGTTAGCGCATTTGAGAAAATGCAATCATCAGTGTGCAAGAGTGGGGTGTTAGGATTTTTTTACCACTTTTTTTTGCTCTATTGACTTCTATATGGGAAATGAGTTATTGCTTACTTGTAGCACAGTTAACACTTTAGTGGGAGCATTAAGTAATGCTTCACTTGTAATTTGGCCCTAAATAGGTCCTAAGGAGAACAAGGGGTGCTGATACTTTTGCAAAGATACGTAGTGATCTAAACCATTTTATGTTGATTTGTAATGAGAATTGTGTTGGTTTTAAACACTTTTTTTCAGATCCAACCAATAAGATGAAGTATTTATTTTTTATTTTTTTTGTAAATCTGCACTTGACACTGAAATCTTTCTCTTTTGTTTAAATGAAAGTGTTTGGTGCTCAATAAAATTATATTTGGGTTAATGCATTGGGGTGGACTTGGTAAAGGTTAATAAGGCAGGGAAGTCATGGTTAAGAAAACTGTAGCAGTGACAGGTCAAGGTGGTTAGTGGATCCTCTTATTGTAGGGAAAGCACTAAAACCTACATAACATAGGTACAGAAAAGAAAAGGAGGGTTTTTTGTTTAGTTTTTGTTTTACACTGTCAGAAGAATATTGCAATATGTACTTCTGAAATGAGCTGTTAAACGGCAGAATGCCACATGGGTAACTGCAAAAAAAAATCCTATGAGGCAAAACAATGAAATGAACTAAACATAATAATATCAGTGAGTGCACAGGAGCTGCACATCATTTTAAAAATGGTGATTAATTAGTAAAATAGTGACAAAAGTGGGTGCTTAGATATAAACAGCAGAAATCCTTACACCCTCCCCCAAAAGAGTCTACACCTCAACACATCTACCATTAATATTTAATATCTCTATAGCTTTTTATTGCTAGTATATTTCAAGATACCTGCATTAAAGATGATTCAGTTATTATTATATTTTCATATTTCTTTTGGTAATGCTTGAGAAACAACTTTGCAACTTTTTACATAAAATATATAGATTTAGTGAGAACGTATTGTGTGTGTGTTTCTCCTGACACTGAAAACAAAATGTGATCGGAAGAATAATGGAGACATGAAGAATGTTATTAAAAAAAAAAAAACAGTATTGGACACAATAATGGAGCAAACAGTCTATATGCTTTGAAGCTGATGAGTATGTGACCTTGGGTGCAAAATCCTTATTTATGTCAGTTACAATTTTTGCCTGAAGCCAAGTAGGAACCATCAGTGTACACCCTACATAGGACTGTACCTGCAGCTCAAAAACAAAAGACAATTAGCAAATAGCCCTGGAAGAGATCTTTCCTCCATCAGATATTCGGTAAATGCATGCAGGTTTTTTTCCAGACAAAACATTGCTTTGTTCTCTGTATCAGAACAGATCTAGTTTGGAGAGAACTTGAGACAGAAATGTGTGTTGCTCCTTTCATCTTCCACCTCTTGTCATCTTCAAGTGGAGTGAGTTTCTTTAATAAACAAGTAAGCAGCTTCTTGCCAAAAAATAAAATAAAAAATAAAATATATTAAATTCTCAAATTAAATGTTTTTGAGGTAATTTGAGACAAGTAGCACATTAAAACTATATGCTTTAAAATTGCTGAATATTTTCTTGTGCTTTGAAAAAGTAACAGAAAACGCAGTGGCGTATTTAGGTTTTGTGCTGCCCTAGGCACTCAAAATTCTGCTATCATACCCCCCCCCCCCCAGGTTTTTGGCCATAATATTTTTTGGTGAAGGTGTAGTTTGACTTTTTGTTTTCATGGCATTTTCAAAGTAAATATTCATTTTCAAGTGTGTGTAGTGCAGTGTGCATGTATGTGTGTAGTGAGACTCAAAAAAGATTGCCCCCCCCCCCAAGAAATGCTGCCCTTGGCAAGTGCCTTTTTTGCTTAGGCCAAAATACGCCCCTGAGAAAATGTGATTTGTATTATGCAACACATAAAGAGTAATTGTTATAGAGATCTGTTCTATTCTCCAGTCTTGCAGTTTATTTAAAAGGGATTTCTCTAACACCAATGGAAAGACATGTATTGAGCAATGGGGTAGAAATCCTGATTGGTTCAACAAAATGGCATCAATATTTCAATTATTAATGTGTTGGGGATGTGGACTGTCTTTTTAAGAAGCAAAGTAGGATTATCAAACTTTAGTTGATGTTTTTTTTTTTCCAGATCTGAAACACAGTAAAAAATGTAATTCATTTCATCTTTTGGGTACAGGAACAAGAATATATATATATATATATATATATATATATATATATATATATATATATATATATATATATATATATATATATATATATATATAAAAAAATATATATATATATATATAAAATATTTTTACACCAATACAATAAATATAGTAAATTAATGTGTGCACTGTTCTAAGCATTCACTGTTTAGAATGTAGTTGGTTTAGGCAATTGGTTGCAACTGGCAATTAGTTGAAGGGGAACTACTTTTACAGACTTTTTTATTTTTAAGGGAACATGGGACAAGCTTAATGGTAATACTTCAAAGGCACACAAAACAAATGATTAATGCATATTGCAACTTTTATTTCACTATACATAATTAAACATTTTATATTACAATTGCAAAGAGTTTTGTCTCTTTAGGCATTACACAAGTTCTGCAGACAAAAACATAGCTTCTGTCTGCAATAAACGGTTGTAAAATCACACACAGTCTATATTCGTTATCTCTAAAATAAAAAATGTTTAATTTATTGTGGCATTATTATTATTATAATCATTAAAATGCTTAGACATTAATATGGCACGGATTCTCTTTTTTTATGTTTATTGGATAATCCTATACTCTATAATCATTCTTGAAGTCTGGCCCAAATATTTTGTGTTACATGGACTTATCATAACAGGTATACAACCCTTTTATCAGGGCATTTAATAGTTTAATGCAATTTCCATTAGTGTGACAGGCCTTGACATGTTTCTATAATTATGACATATAAATCACAAATAATTTAATTCAGCTGTGCAATTTAATTAGTTTTTTTATTATTTTATTAAAATAGATTAAAAACTGATTTGGGAACGAATCTCAATAAATGTCTTCAAAAGCAATTTAAACTATTACTGCATTACATAACTATAACTTTCTCTACCTCCACTTCTTATATGTTCAGATGTTTTATATCAGATATAAAGTCACAAAAAACAATCTCTATCAGGGGTGGCCAAAAATATAAGTTTAGAAGTTATAATTTGCAACACTTTAATAATGTGAGGCTCAATGATAATTTAACTGAAGAAAAACTCTAAACATTTCTAAAACATTTCTAAAACAAAACCTGCATCATCACATTTCGATGTGGGGAAAAAAAGTGACAATCTTGTACTCTTCTGTTGAGCATATATTAGAATACACCCTTTGGATGCCCAAGTATATTATATAATAAAAAAAAATGTGTCAAAATAGTGACTGGTCACAGGTAAACATTCCACAAATTGCTCTCTTGCCCACCTTCTGTACTCGGCATGAGATCTAGGCAGTGGGGAAGTTCCGGGCACTCGGATCCTGTGAATTTTACACCAGCATGAAGAAAAGTCTATGATTTCATTTTAATGAAGCACTCGGTCAATGTTATTGCATTAATGTTTGCATGTGGTTTATTCAGTGGTCAGAAGAAGTGTATGTAGAAAGTAAATAATTAAACACAAACAGTACAGGCTGTTGCTTTAACATTTATACAGTATAATTTATTTGGTTTCACAATCTTTCACTCATTAACCATACTGTGGCTTGATGAGCTTAAAAGCTAAGCTACATGCCTGTATTGAAGAAGTAAAGGAACACTACTATTCTGAGTTTATAAAAGTGCACTTAAAGGGACAGTCAACACCAGAATTTTTGTTGTTTTAAAAGATAGATAATCCCTTAATTACCCATTCCCCAGTTTTGCATAACCAATACAGTTATAATAATATGTTTTACCTCTCAAATTACCTTGTATCTAATCCTCTGCAGAGTCCAGACTGCCCCTTTATTTCAGTTCTTTTGACAGACTTGCATTTTAGCCAATCAGTGCTCACTCCTCAGTAAAGTCACGTGCATGAGTTCAAGAAATTAGCATATAAAACTCCTAGGTTTAGCTTTCAACTAAGAATACCAAGGGGACAAAGCAAAATTGGTGATAAAAGTAAATTGGAAAGTTGTTTAAAATTACATGCCCTATTTGAATCAGGAAAGTTTTTTTTAGACTCGACTGTCCCTTTAAAGAAACACTAAAGTCAAAATTTTAACTTTCATGATTCAGACATAGCATGCAATTTTAAACAGCTTTTCAATTCATTTCAATTATCAAATTGTGCACACTCTTTTTACATGCACACTTCTGAGGCACCAATTGCTTCTGAGAGAAAAAATTACAGTATATACATTTTGTGATTGACTGATAACTGTCACATGATGCATGGGGTGGAAAATGGAACAAACTTTGAAATTTGTGCTATTTAATAAAATGAATATGAGTTTTTCTGTAATCAGAGTTGTAGTACGTGAATACAATTATTTAATTTAAAGGTAAAACAGTCTCAAACTCCTGCTTTTTAAAGGGTTAGTAAATTCACAGTTACAAAAATCTTCGGCACTGTTCATTGGTAACATTACATTTAAACCACATTATTTATTTTCAATAAATATTCAGACGTTTTATCAAATCTTTCTTTTTTGTCTGCAACCGTTAATTGCCATTTGTTCTCCAACCCCTCGATGACATATCTAAGATGGGCGGTATATTATTTTTATTATTATTATTATTCTTTATTTATAAAGTGCCAACAGTTTACGCAGCGCTGCCCATGGGTACAAAGATAGAAGTACAACGGAGAAAGAATACAATAAAAGACAATATTTTTACAGATAGATACAGGGGGAATTGAGGGCCCTATTCCCGTGTGAACTTACAATCTAGATGGGTATGAGGGTGGGAAACAGGAGGTGGGGACTGCAAAGGTGGGAATGATATTAGTGGGGAGATGAGGGCAACTGTTGGGTTAGTGAAGTTCATTTGTTAATGAGTCGGGTGATAGGCTTCCCTGAACAAAAAGGTCTTCAGGGAACGTTTAAAGGAGGAAAGGTTAGGGGAGAGTCTGTTGGCTCAAGGAAGTGCGTTCCAGAGGGTTTGAGCTGCATGAGAGATGTCCTGTAGTCTAGCATGAGAGGAGGTGATGGTAGAAGACGCAAGGAGCAGGTCATTGTTGGATCTTAGGGGGCGGGCTGGAGTATATTTGCTGAAGAGTGAGGATAGGTAGGGTGGGGAAACATTGGTGAGGGCTTTGTATAGAGAAATTCTGTTCTTCCCACATGCAAATATTTACACGCCCACATTTCCTACCTGTAAAGCTCGCTCACGCTTATGTCTCTACAGAGCGTCTGATGCGTGTTATCAAGAATCAATTGCGCAATTGAAAAAAAAAAAAGAAGGCGCATGCTCTATTATACCTGATGTTCTAAGCATTGATCGCTTCACGGGAACGTCGGAAGTTGCGCATGCGCATACCTGTGTAAAGAAGAAACCAGGAAATAATGATGTCATTGGGCGCGCATTCACAAATCTTGTCCATAGCGCGACAGATATTTTTACAATAGGTGGATCGACATTACTTACAAATATTTTTTTAAAAAGGGGCGGAATGGTAGGTGGACAGTTAACATACAAGGGGGCTAAGATTTGGGATCAAATTAATAGGCTACATCAGGCAAATGTAAATTTGAAGTTTAAATTTCGGAGTATACTGTCCCTTTAAAACATCCCCATTTCATGCCAGTTTTACTCTTTCTTTGTTAACCCATTCTGTTTGTTTTTAAATTTCCATGATTAATTAATTCATATTTGCATTTGTGAGCTCATCCGTAGTTATTTTTACAGCCTACAGCAATCAATCCTGTGTACAACCCTACCTACAGAATATCATAAATCCTTTCTTTTAATGCACAACAAAAATAAAAAAGTGGCTTCATTTAATAAGGCTTTTGCTATAAAAATGAAAACAAAAATAATATTCACTCTACCTACAGAAAATGAAAATGTTTGTGAGCCTTGAGTATATAAATAAATAATATAGTTAACTAATCTATAAAATACATACGAAGAGAGAAGCGCTCTACCAGAAATGAACAACAGCTCATCAGCTAGTTCTATGGCGATTTACCACCCAGGAGCAGCCTCTTTTAGACCAGTTTGCTTTTCACAGAGGAAAACTTTCCTGAAGTATATCAGTCTGATCCCGCCAAGTAAGGTCAGTCCAGCCCCGAAATACCAGGCAATTCTCCTCTGAACAAGGAACATGACAACCCCAGATGATCATTTCGGCCTCCTATGGGCCTTGTCAGTGAGGTGCAGCCACATTCCTCTAAGCACACTGGGCAAGGAGTTCACATCTGGTTTCCCCCAGCACCCATAGGGAGACTTCCCCAGGGTTATATTAATTTGCATATGAAGAGAGAAGCGCTCTACCAGGAACAAACAACAGTTCATCACTAGTTCTATGGCAATTTACCACCCAGGAGCAGCCTCTTTTAGACCAGTATGCTTTTCACAGAGGAAAACTTTCCTGAAGTATATCAGTCTGATCCCGCCAAGTAAGGTCAGTCCAGCCCGAAATACCAGGCAATTCTCCTCTGAACAAGGAACATGACAACCCCAGACGATAGTTTCGGCCTCCTATGGGCCTCGTGAGTGAGGTGCAGCCACATTCCTCTAAGCACCCTGGGCAAGGAGTCCACATCTGGTTTCCCCCATCACCCAAAGGGAGACTTCTCCAGGGTCATATTAATTTGCATACGAAGAGAGAAGCACTCTACCAGGAATGAACAACAGCTCATCAGCTAGTTCTATGGCGATTTACCACCCAGGAGCAGCCTCTTTTAGACCATTGTGCTTTTCACAGAGGAAAACTTTCCTGAAGTATATCAGTCTGATCCTGCCAATTAAGGTCAGTCCAGCCCCGAAATACCAGGCAATTCTCCTCTGAACAAGGAACATGACAACCCCAGACGATGGTTTCACCTCATCAGTGAGGTGCAGCCACATTCCTCTAAGCACACTGAGCAAGGAGTCAACATCTAGTTTTCCCATCACACATAGAGAGACTTCTCCAGGGTCATATTAATTTGCATACGAAGAGAGAAGCGCTCTACCAGGAACGAACAACAACTCATCAGCTAGTTCTATGGCGATTTACCACCCAGGAGCAGCCTCTTTTAGACTAGTGTGCTTTTCACAGAGGAAAACTTATCTGAAGTATATCAGTCTGATCCCGCCAAGTAAGGTCAGTCCAGCCCCGAAATACCAGGCAATTCTCCTCTGAACAAGGAACATGACAACCCCAGATGATCGAACAAGCGATTATGCTATTGTTCGTTCCCAGTTTGAGAACTTCTCTCTTTTTATTTATGCAAATTATGACACTTAGGGAAGTCTCCCTAAGTATGATGCGGGAATCCAAATGTGGACCCGTTGCTCAGTGTGCCTAGAGGGATATGGCTGCACCTCACTGACGAGGCTCACACTAGGCCAAAACATATGTCTGGGGTTTTGCTGTTTCTCTTGTTCAGAGAGGGATTGCCTGGTATTTCGAGGCTGGACTGTACTGTTAAGTCAGGATCAGACTGATATGCTTCAGGAAAGTGCTTCTCTGTGAAAGGCACACGTTGAGCAAAAAGAGGCTGCTTCATGGATGGTAATTAGCCACAGAACAAGCTATTATGCTATTGTTCGTTCCCAGTTTGAGCGCTTCTCTATTTTTATTTAATCTATAAAATAGTCTACGTACCCATGAATCCTACATATATGTGAACTGTTATTAAAGTTGTGGCATGTTTTTCTAGTTTGTCAATTAAAAGTTTTGAATTTTAAGAAACAAAGCCTGAGTATTTACAATATCAGTGCAGAGTTCCTTGATTTGTTGCTTAAAATTCCAACCTGATTCAAACCCATAATGTATTTCATAAGGAGAAGTGGTGGGCAAGATAAAATACATTAGAGGACTATATAATGGTCCTTGAGTTGAGCCTTAGGTTGAATAAGCACATTGAAGAAGTATCATCCCATAACCCAGCAAATCTCCATTCTGTTGCGCTTAAAGGGACATAAAATACAAATTAAACCTCAGTGATTGCTCATTGGCTGTTTAGTACTTTCTGGTAATGCCCACTGACTGATCTTCAGTATTTGGAATTAGCAGGAAGGGACTAACAGCCCATGAGCATTTAAAGAGGTACACAACTGATACTGTTGTATTCGTTTCAAGATAATGTGATTCAGTCCTCATATATATACTTCTTACTTTTGGTATCCTTTGTTGAAACTTAGCTACTTTCCATTAAAGCATACATAGGTAGGCAAAGGAGTGTACACGTGCCTATATCTACAACATTGTTAGAACTAGTGTTGCAAACACTGCTAACATAAAGTTCTCAAGACATGTCCTTGCTCCTTCATCTATATAAGTATGGTCTTATAGAAAAGATCTTTCAACCAAAAGAAAAGGTTCAACCAAGCAATGTGAAGAAAAACAAAAAGAGGTTAATTTGATAATAGAATAAATGTAATAGTTTCATATAAAATTGTACACACTTATCTGAATCATGAATGTTTAATTTTGACTAAAATTGTCCCTTTGATCTTATAATAAAATAACAATAGTCACAAACATATTTTATGAAAAGAAAAGCTGATACATTTTTTTTTCTTTTTCAAAGGGAACAACCATTCTACTGTATTTTCACATGAAAACAATTGTTTTTTTTATTTATTTAAAGTTCTTGTGAGAAGATCACAATAAATCTTTTCATTGAGTCTCATCTGTAGAGCTGTTGGTTGGATTTTACCATATACTGAAGTAAGCATACAGGGAGTGCAGAATTATTAGGCAAGTTGAATTTTTGAGGATTAATTTTATTATTGAACAACAGCCATGTTCTCAATGAACCCAAAAAACTCATTAATATCAAAGCTGAATATTTTTGGAAGTAGTTTTCAGTTTGTTTTTAGTTTTAGCTATTTTAGGGGGATATCTGTGTGTGCAGGTGACTATTACTGTGCATAATTATTAGGCAACTTAACAAAAAACAAATATATACCCATTTCAATTATTTATTTTTACCAGTGAAACCAATATAACATCTCAACATTCACAAATATACATTTCTGACATTCAAAAACAAAACAAAAAAAAATCAGTGACCAATATAGCCACCTTTCTTTGCAAGGACACTCAAAAGCCTTCCATCCATGGATTCTGTCAGTGTTTTGATCTGTTCACCATCAACATTGCGTGCAGCAGCAACCACAGCCTCCCAGACACTGTTCAGAGAGGTGTACTGTTTTCCCTCCTTGTAAATCTCACATTTGATGATGGACCACAGGTTCTCAATGGGGTTCAGATCAGGTGAACAAGGAGGCCATGTCATTAGATTTTCTTCTTTTATACCCTTTCTTGCCAGCCACGCTGTGGAGTACTTGGACGCATGTGATGGAGCATTGTCCTGCATGAAAATCATGTTTTTCTTGAAGGATGCAGACTTCTTCCTGTACCACTGCTTGAAGAAGGTGTCTTCCAGAAACTGGCAGTAGGACTGGGAGTTGAGCTTGACTCCATCCTCAACCCGAAAAGGCCCCACAAGCTCATCTTTGATAATACCAGCCCAAACCAGTACTCCACCTTGCTGGCGTCTGAGTCGGACTGGAGCTCTCTGCCCTTTACCAATCCAGCCACGGGCCCATCCATCTGGCCCATCAAGACTCACTCTCATTTCATCAGTCCATAAAACCTTAGAAAAATCAGTCTTGAGATATTTCTTGGCCCAGTCTTGACGTTTCAGCTTGTGTGTCTTGTTCAGTGGTGGTCGTCTATCAGCCTTTCTTACCTTGGCCATGTCTCTGAGTATTGCACACCTTGTGATTTTGGGCACTCCAGTGATGTTGCAGCTCTGAAATATGGCCAAACTGGTGGCAAGTGGCATCTTGGCAGCTGCACGCTTGACTTTTCTCAGTTCATGGGCAGTTATTTTGCGCCTTGGTTTTTCCACACGCTTCTTGCGACCCTGTTGACTATTTTGAATGAAACGCTTGATTGTTCGATGATCACGCTTCAGAAGCTTTGCAATTTTAAGAGTGCTGCATCCCTTTGCAAGATATCTCACTATTTTTGACTTTTCTGAGCCTGTCAAGTCCTTCTTTTGACCCATTTTGCCAAAGGAAAGGAAGTTGCCTAATAATTATGCACACCTGATATCGGGTATTGATGTCATTAGACCACACCCCTTCTCATTACAGAGATGCACATCACCTAATATGCTTAATTGGTAGTAGGCTTTCGAGCCTATACAGCTTGGAGTAAGACAACATGCATAAAGAGGATGATGTGGTCAAAATACTCATTTGCCTAATAATTCTGCACTCCCTGTATTTAGAAGTAATTCCTATGCAACCTGGGATATTTTTAACTTGTGGCTTTAGGCTTGCATTCAAAATAAATGTCTTTACAGGCAATTGCCTAGATTCATTAAACCTTAGACTAGTCCATGAGGTGAAATCATTAGGTAAATCATTATTTAAATTAGCTTTGTGGTATTTGCAAACGCCACCTTACCTCAAATTTGCTACATTCTTCCTATAATTGTGTGCTGTGTGTTTTTAATTCCATATTGCATTTTGTATTAAAAATGGTTTATTTAATTTATGAGTTCTGTGTGATTCTTTTAAGTATTCACAGAAATTTGTGGAGTATTTTTTGGTCTCTAATACTCTACTTTTTTAAAAATGTACTACTAAATGTTAAAATTGCCATAATTGACTAGCTCTATGAAGTGATACCAAATGTTTTCAACATTGTGTCTCCAAACTGGTAAAAAATGTATCAATTGAATGTCCATGGTGCCTTTTTTTAAAAATTAAAGCAACATTAAAGGGATTTTAAACAGTGATCCTTTAGTATAAACAAATATGTTAAATCAAAGTAAACATAAAAAGAAACAGATTGTGTAAAAAAAAAATTATTGTAATTCTAAGTGTACCCCATTGCCCTGAGGGAAATAAGAGAGCTGATATTTTGGAAACATTGGTTGTGTTCTGCCTCTTCTGAGCATGAGCAGATCTGACTCCCTATTTATCTAGTATTCACTTAATACAAAATCAGCTCATTTTACTCTAGAAGTTTTATTACATCAAGCTAGCTAAGCCTCGCTGCAAAGACCCCAGTCTCCTTGCATGACTGTTATAGGAAGTAATCCACACTGTACAAATTAATATAAAAAAAAGTTAAATATCTATTTAAAATTAAGAATAATACATATTGCAATGTTTTCTTTTATTACAACAGTGGAACAGACTGTTTAAATCCCTTTAAATAGGTGCTCCATAGAAAATGTTATGACACAGTAATGGGTATAAGGAAATTCACTGTCTGTTTGGTTTTTACATGTTTACATGCTGGGGAGGGAGTTAGCCAGTTGTAGGTTTCATATACATAAGCTAGTGCAAGGAGGGCAGATTGACAAAGCCCCCGATTTGGCATTGTCCAGCAAATTGTAGAACAATTATGGATGAACTATTTCTCTGAAAATGGCAGCAGCTCTCTTTGCACATAAATGGGACCTGCTTTATGCTCTCTCTGGTCAGCAAGTAGCCATGCACTCATGTCTGTGATACACTTGGCAGCCATATTGAATGTGTAACATTTACACTGAGCCCATTTGGAACATGTTATTCATCCCTGTGCAACAATATATTAACTGTTTTCTTGATAGTTTGTATCATGTAAAGATTTGTATAACAGCTTACATTAAATCATTATCTAAGCTCTGTATAAAACTTGTAACTTTTTTCAGACACACTAAAAAATGTCTTCAAGCTCAAAACGTACTGTCTCAGTTTGTGTCACACACTTTAATAATTTGTAGTGGCTACTGATGAGCTGCTACCTTTATTGGGATATTTTTATATAACAGTAATTACATTAGATTCATCAGTATTCCTTTGTCTTCTTGCTTCCCCAGGTTTGGGAGGAGGTTCTGCCCTTGTGTTACCAGACAGTAGGACTCACCCCAGGTCTCTGGAGAAGAGTGCATGGAGGACCTACAAAGAGTCACAGTGTCACCATATGCTAAAACATCTTCACAATGGTGCTCGGGTAACTGTGCAAATGCCACCAAATATCGAAGGACATTGGGTCTCTACAGGGTAAAGTCATTTTATAATTTACTGTAGAACAGGCATGAAAATGTACCTTCTAGTGCTGGGCTGAACTGTTAAAACACACACTATGAACTCTAACTTTTTGTAAGTGCTTAAAAGGCAATCATAGTTTAGAAATGTCATACTCTAATTTCTAGCTGGGAAGCTCCTTTGCAGAGTTGCAGGGTCAGCCGTGCTAAAGCTACATACTCTAACATGTCTTTTTTTATTACTTAAAGTGATGGTAAAGTCATCTGTTGTGCAATACATAAACCTTTTTCTTTTACCATAACTAGCACATCGATGTGCTTATATAAATAAAAAACCATTTATTCACTCTGTAATGCCGATTTTATTTCCCTCTCCGTACAGTGTTTCAAACAGCCTCTCTATATTTTTTCACCGGTGCAGCTTTGATTGACAACGCTTTTAGCCAATCATCAGCTCACCATGCGCCCTATGTGAAATATGTACCGCACGCTCCCGACATCTACACTAAGTCTTTGCTACTTACTGCGCATGCGCACCACTTACGCTAACTGCGCATTGCTATATGAGAATACTCAGCTCCTGGTTTTAGCCGATCGGTGAATAGTGTCATATAGCAATGAGCAGTTAGCGTAAGAAGTGCGCATGCGCAGTAAGTAGCAAAGACTTAGTGTAGATGTCGGGAGCGTGCGGTACATATTTCACATAGGGCGCATGGTGAGCTGATGATTGGCTAAAAGCGTTATCAATCAAAGCTGCACCGGTGAAAAAATATAGAGAGGCTGTTTGAAACACTGTACGGAGAGGGAAATAAAATCGGCATTACAGAGTGAATAAATGTTTTTTTATTTATATAAGCACATCGATGTGCTAGTTATGGTAAAAGAAAAAGGATTATGTATTGCACAACAGATGACTTTACCATCACTTTAATGGACATTTAAAGGGGAATTTTCTTCATAGATTTGTACATTTGTTTTTATTTTGTGGCCTGGTGAAGCAAAATAATTAGTTCAAAACTTTTCAAGTCATAGTAATAGTCAAGTCTTGGCTTGTAACAGTTAGGCCATATACTCATTTAGTAAAGTCAGCCAAAATATTCTAGCTTTAAAAAGCAAAGATAAAATCACTTTTTATGATGTAGACAGATCATTAATAAATCATTGGTAAAGGAAAATAATTTTCTTAAAAATGTATTAGTTTGTTCCTATTTATTTTTTAATTTAGTACCGTTGTTTTGTCTTGATCTGTACTTCCAATCAGCTAGATTACGAGTTTTCAGCGCTATAGGGAAATTAACGAGCACCACCAAAGAGTCGTTAATTAACCTCCCTATAGCGCTGCTAATACAAGTTTTTAAAAACCCGCCTTGCGTGGGCGATATGGTGGCGTTGAGCTCCATACCTTAGCCAAATACAAGCAGTGTTTTGACGTGCTCATGCACGATTTCCCCATAGACATCAATGGGGAGAGCCGGCAAAAAAAAGCCTAACACCTGTGATCGCAGGAAAAAAAGCTCCGTAACGCAGCCCGTTATGTTTAAACACCCTAACATAAAAAACATGCCTAAACACCCCTAATCTGCCGTCCCCGACATCGCCACAACCTACATAATGTTATTAACCCCTAAATATACTTATTAACCCCTAATCTACCACTCCCGATATCGCTGCCACCTACATTACAGTTATTAACCCCTAATCTGCCGCCCACAATGTCGCCGCCACAATATTAAAGTTATTAAACCTCTGGCCTCCCACATCACTAACACTAAATAAATATATTAACCCCTAAACCTAACCCTAAGCATAACCCTAACGTAACCCTAAGCCTAAATCTAACCCTAACCCACCCTAACTTAAATATAATTAAAATAAATCTAAATTAAATTTACAATTATTACCTAATTAATTCCTATTTAAAACTAAATACTTACCTGTAAAAAAAAAAAAAAAAAAAAAAAAGCTAGCTACAATATAACTAATAGTTATATTGTAGCTAGCTTAGGTTTTATTTTTATTTCACAGGTAAATTTGTATTTATTTTAACTAGGTAGACTAGTTAGTAAATAGTTATTAACTATTTACTAGCTACCTAGCTAAAATAAATACAAATTTACCTGTAAAATAAAACCTAACCTACCTTACACTAAAACCTAACATTACAATAAAAAAATAAAAAATTAAAAAAATACAATTATCTAAATTACAAAAAAAATGAACACTAAATTACACAAAATAAAAAACGAAATTATCAAAAATAAAAACAAATTACTCC
This sequence comes from Bombina bombina, assembly GCF_027579735.1. NCBI lineage: Eukaryota > Metazoa > Chordata > Amphibia > Anura > Bombinatoridae > Bombina > Bombina bombina. Next base: position 810,626,661 of record NC_069503.1, read on the forward strand.
TAATCTAATTGCCCTATCAAAATAAAAAAGCCCACCCAAAATTAAAAAACCCTAGCCTACACTAAACTGCCAATGGCCCTTAAAGGGGCCTTTTGCAGGGCATTGCCCTAAAAAAAATCAGCTCTTTTACCTGTAAAAAAAATACAAACACCCCCCCCCAACAGTAAAACCCACCACCCACACAACCAAACCCCCCAAATAAAATTCTAACTAAATAAACCTAAGCTAACCATTGCCTTGAAAAGGGCATTTGGATGGGCATTGCCCTTAAAAGGGCATTTAGCTCTTTTACATTGCTCAAACCCTAAGCTAAAAATAAAACCCACCCAATAAACACTAACGCCCAATGATCCACTTACAGTTTTCGAAGACCGGACATCCATCCTCATCCAGGCGGCAGAAATCTTCATCTAAGCGGGCAGAAGTCCTCATCGAAGTCGGCAGAAGTCTTCATCCAAGCGGGCAGAAGTCTTCATCCAGACGGAATCTTCTATCTTCATCCATCCGGCGCAGAGCGGGTCCATCTTCAAGACAACCGGCGCGGAGCATCCTCTTCTTCCGATGGTCGCTGAATAATGAAGTTTCCCTTTAAGTGACGTCATCCAAGATGGTGTCCCTTACATTCCGATTGGCTGATAGAATTCTATCAGCCAATAGGAATTAAAGGTGAAAAAATCCTATTGGATGTTGCAATAAAACAATTGGATTGAGCTTTCATCCTATTGGCTGATCCGATAAGCCAATAGGATTGAGCTTGCATTCTATTGACTATTCCAATCAGCCAATAGAATGCAAGCTCAATCCTATTGGCTAAGTTAATCATTTTAGCTAATTTATCTTTGAGGTTTTGTTTACCCCCCCTCCTACTTCAAATTCCCTGTACCCCCTTTTTTCTTTCTTTCTTTCTTTTTCATGTTAGGAAAAGTATTCTTTTATATAGCAGTGATCATATGAGGTAGTTAAAGGGACACTGAACCCAAATTTTTTATATCGTGATTCAGACAGAGCATGCAATTTTAAGCAACTTTCTAATTTACTCCTATTATCAAATTCTTTTCATTCTCTTGGTATCTTTATTTGAAATACAAGAATGTAAGTTTAGATGCCGGCCCATTTTTGGTGAACACACTGTGTTGTTCTTGCTGATTGGTGGGTAAATTCACCTGCCAATAAACAAGTGCTTTCCATGGTTCTGAACCAAAAAATAGCTTAGATGCCTTCTTTTTCAAATAAAGAAAGCAAAAGAATGAAGAAAAATTGATAATAGGAGTAAATTAGAAAGTTGTTTAAAATCGCATGCTCTATCTGAATCACAAAAGAAAACATTTGGGTTCATTGTCACTTTAAAGGGAAAGTCACCACCAGACTTTTTGTTGCTTTAAAATATAGATAATCCCTTAATTGCCCATTCCCCAATTTTGCATAACCAACACAGTTATAATAATACGTTTTACCTCTGTAATTACCTTGTATCTAAGCCTCTGCTGACCGTCCCCTTATTTCAGTTTATTTGACAGACTTGCATTTTAGCCAATCAGTGCTCACTCCTCAGTAAATTAATGTGCATGAGCTCAATGTTATCTATATGAGACACATAAACTAATGCCCTCTAGTGGTGAAAAACTGTCAAAGAAATTAGCATATGAACCTCCTAGGTTTAGATTTCAACTAAGAATGCCAAGAGAACAAAGCAAAATTGGGAATAAAAGTAAATTGGAAAGTTGTTTAAAATGACACGCCCTATTTGAATCATGAAAGTTTTTTTGGACTTGACTGTTGTGTATTGTGTATGTATAAATATATATTTATATTTATATTTAGCTATTAGTTTAAGATTAAAAAGGAATATATGTCTGTTTTGTTTTTTTAAATATTAGTTAAATAAAATTTTGTACTAATTATTTAAGCTGAATCAGTGCTGATCCGCCTTAAGGGAATAGAAGAGGACTAGCTACTCCAGTCTCTTTTTCCATCTGCACATGTGCAGAGTTCATGCAATATCTGCTTATCAGTTTGTGATTGGTTAGCAAGGGTTTTTTTGTTCTGGGGGCAGTGAAATCAGTGAATATTAAAAACATAAAATAATAAGCTCCTTTGACAAAATAAAGCCATTTTTTTGTCAGATATGAAGATACATTGTTATGTAGCTAAGTTAGAGGGTAGCAGATTTGGGAGAAATGTGAGGAAGCAGGTTTTTTTTACAGAAAGGGTGGTGAATTCATTGAATAAAGTTCCATTTTAGGCGGTAAAGACAAAGACTGTAAAGGAATTTAAAAATGCCTGGGACATGCATAAGGGCTTTCCTAAAAAAAAAAGTAACCTGTAATATGGGTAGACTTGATCGGTCTTTTTGGTTCTTATCTACTGTCAAATTCTATGTTTCTAGTTTGTGTTTAAAGTCCCTTTCATTTCTAAACTAAGGCTTATCCATGTATGAATATATAATTATATTCAAGTGCCATTTGTCAGGTTTACACTTATTTAGTGCAATTATTTCATGTTTCAGAAAGAGTGATCCATTGACCACTGCTGAAAGAATGTGACCATTTAATGTCTTCAGCATGACCGCCAAGTAAACATGACACTGCCAATGAGCTAGCAATGATCTTTGTGTCCACTTCTCAAATGGAGAAGCTTCCAGTCTCAACAGACAGCCTCCTTTTTCCTTGTGGTCTGGCTTGGAACAAGCAAAGGGAACCTGCCAATCAAGGGTTTCCTTGCTGTCTGGCTCTTAAACTACTTGGCAAAGATTTACTATTCTTTCCACAATTATGTTTAGAATCAGGTTCATTCATTCCTTGGGTGGTTGTAATTCACATTTTAATTTTCTTGTCATAATCTGCATTTGGAGTTATGGCAGTGTAGGAAACCTGTTATGATTTGTAATCATTTATGCATCCACACTATCTTCATGTGTTTTACCACTTTTGTAACAAAATATAAATAAATAGATGCTTATTTAAAGTGAAAGTAAATTTGGTACAGTTTGAACACACTACCTCATTGTCTCTATGTACAATAACAAAATCGCTATATTTTTTCTAATAAAACTATGGATTTCGGCATTTGTTTTATTACATTATAATTATACCGTTTTCCTGTGGACTCCTCCCATCTTCTACTTCCTTTATTCTTAAGTTTTTACGTATAGAGCGGTCCCACCCGCTCTATACGTATCAGAGATGCACATTCACAAGGACTCCTACCATTGCGCATGCATGATTTAACGATTGTAACGGCAATGCGCATGCGATTCTCACTCCAGCCGGTCTCCAAAGCGCATGCGTCTATCTGACTTCTCAACATAGTAATGATTGACTAACAATATTGTATTCATTCATTACTATGCGATTTGACAAAGAGAGAAGCAGCAGCGTTTCTGACCTAGACGAACCGTCTTCAAATAGCACATCTATATCCCGATTGAAGTTTATGCCCATTCAGTCAAAAATTATCTGCGCATGCGTGAATCAGCCACGTGCATTCAACTAGAAAGTAAACATATTAGATGTAACGCATGCGCAGATCCAACAATAGGGCGATGACGCTGTTTCACAGCCGCCTAACGGCCAGAATTTCAATTGGCAGACACAAAAACGTGATCAGGAAGTAAGAAGCAGAGCCAAAAACGGGTTGTATTTATCAACGGCAATATTATTATTTTATATCAGGTAAAACTTAATTTGCACAAAAGTAACAAAAATTTGATGAATGAAACTCCTATTGATTTTAAAGCTAACATGTAATTACGGTTAGCAACCTTTGAAACTTTACTTTCACTTTAAATAAATACATTCTATTTTATTTAGTATGAATATTGTCCATTACTTTCCTGCCCTGCTGGAAGTTATGTCTTTGAATATGATATGTCAATAATATTTATTCTGTTTTTATAAAATGTAATGCTGGCAAAAGCATTAGAATAAAATGGGTCAGAAAATGCAAACAGTACCCTAATCGCCATAATTAAAATAAGGTTAAATTATGTAATATCAAAACCAGCATTAATCCCCCCCCCCCCACCTCTATTGCATTGTCCATTCTAACTACTTAATCCCCATCTAGAAAAGCTCACTGCAATGCTCCCTCTAATTAACTTCTATACTAGATTAGCCCACCCCAATATCCCTTCAAACTAACTGAAGTATATTCTAGTCCCTGTGCTATTAAGGGACATATTAATGAAAGGCAATTGTTCAGAGCCTGCTCATGGGTAATTTACAAGGGCAATGGGTAGGGAGGCATACAGCAGTGCCTTCAGCACTTTCAGAAAAAAAGTAATGGTGCCATTTTGAGTAAACAGGAAGTTAGCTAATTTAGATTCAGAGCATAGGTAATGGAGCTTTGAATTAACTCATTTGTTTCCAGTGCTCCCAGACATTAAACCCCACACCACAAAACAACCAACAATTCCCACCTAAGAAGTCCCCAATCCAAGGGTCCCACTATTTTGCTTTAATATATAAATCCTCATGCTCATCCCATAAAAGGTTGCTTATGTATCTCAATGGACATCTTCAATCCTCATTCTCACCTTGTCCAGAAAATTCCTTCAGTACTCTTTCCTAGCACAGAATGAGGGATGATTCATGTAAAATTTATTTTTATTTATTCTTTCTAACTCCTAATGTTATGACTGTATGTAATGTTTACATCTTCACACGTAGGTGGTTGTGAACACTTGTGGGTTTGTGGTAGGAGAAAGAATAAATGTAGTGGTGTGGTTATAGTTGAAAGAGACCTTTGGGGTGGTTACTTCCTTTTGTGGGATTAGTGCAGTAGAGGTTTGGTTGCTGTTGTGTAAACAGAGCTTTGACAAGATATTGAGTGCTCTGTAAAAATAAATAATTCTAACCCAAACTAATATTCTCATGGGACTATTAGATGGTATGACTCCTTTTGAATGGTGCATAAATACTTACCTATTGTTTTACCACTGTTTTATTCGTTGTTTCAACTGTATATATGTTTAATAAAATATAATAATAATAAGGGCTTTGTTGCAGTAGGGTAATGCATACATATGTGGGAAGTATTAGTTAGATACACATTGTTGTGTGCTATTATGGTTAATAAACGGTTAATTGGTTAGCTTGTGCATTTCAGGGCTGAATGGTTAATGAGGATTGTGGGATGTGGGCAATGGGCAATTAAACATGAAACTTCACAAAGATTATACATACATATCTCTCTCTCTCTCTCTCTCTCTCTCTCTCTATATATATATATATATATATATATATATATTATCTAGTGTCCCTTTGTATGCATTTAGAAAAAGGGTTAAGAACATAGCTAAAATCATGCCCAGGAGCCGCTACATTTGACAGGTACCAATAAGGACATGTGGTGAGTCAAATTAGCCACAAATCAACAGGCTTGTCCTTCTTAGGAGTGGCTCCCAGCCACCCTTTTTGGGGTTTAAACACTTGGTTAATATTAGCTAACATGTTTTAATCATGTAAAAAATAGATGGGTACTTTTATTTTTAAAGTAACAGAATAAATAAAGTGTTTGTTTTTTTAATTTTTAGATGTGAAGTTCGATCTGGCCCAGAATTCCTGACAAGGTCGTACATATTTTCTAACAATAATACTTTCAAAGCCTATCAGTTTTATTATGGAGGTAACCACTGTACAAACCCAACCTACACTTTGGTTATTCGTGGTAAAATTCGTCTTCGCCAGGCTTCATGGATTGTGCGAGGTGGGACAGAAGCCGATTACCAACTGCATAATGTGCAGATCATTCCACATAGTGAGCAAGTGGTGGAAAAACTCTCCTGGATGATGAACCAATCTTGTGCCGGTTTAGTACCTGCAAATGGATCATGGGAAGTAGATGTGAGCCATGATTTGTGGCGAGAAGACACAGGGTTTAAGTGTATAAAACCGCTGAACTTTGCCATGCATGAGCTTCAGCTTATTCGAGTAGAGAAGCAGTATCTGCATCACAACCTGGATCATTTAGTAGAAGAACTTTTCCTTGGAGATGTTCATACTGATGTCTCACAGAGGATGTATTATCGACCATCTAGTTACCAAGCTGCTCTACAAAATGCCAAGGTATGGACATACATTGTTTTTTTTTTGTGAGACTTGCTTCCTTAATGTGCAATAAAAAAAAAGTGAATTTGTTAAAAAAAAATAATATTCTAACAAAATAATGCATTTTTACACTAGAATATCTCATTGGTGAATTAGACATGTAACCTTATTACCAGATTAATTAATTAAAGTGAAGGTCAATTTTGATGAATTAGTGCCCGGTTTTTTGTAATCCTATTAAAAATAAGGGCACTTTAATTCATCAAAATTGATATTTCACTCGTTTTCTTCAAAAACTTACTTTTTAATCCTGGCAGCCGCTCCAGAGATTCCCCCAGCCATCGGAAGCCTCTGCAGACGTCAGACATGATGAATCCGGCTTCCTCCAATCACGGCTCCCCCCCCCCGGGGAATCTTGGCCTGATGCAACGCCGTGATTGGAGGAAACCGGATTCGTCATTTTGGACTCGTGAAGATGGCTTGTGACCAGCGGAGGAAGTGCTGGGCCGACTGCCAGGATTAAAAGGTACGTTTTTGAAGAAAACGAGTGAAATGTCAATTTTGATTAATTAAAGCGCCCTTATTTTTAATAGGATTATTGAAAAACGGGCACTAATTCATCAAAATTGACCTTCACTTTAAATCAAGACACTACTACCATACTTACAAAGCAATTAAAGGACCAATAAATACAGTAGAAGCACATAATAAAAAGACAATGCAATAGCAATTACTGTAGATTTTTTTTTCTAACAAATTTCAAAATGTATTTCAATTTGCCAACCCCTGTATCATGTGACAGCCATCAGCCAATCACAGACTCTTATATGTATACTTTGTGAACTCTTGCACATGCTCAGTAGTATCTGGTAATTTAGAAAGTGTGCATATATAAGGGCCGATTTAACAAGGGCCGAATGACCCTGAATGCAACTGTTACGTTAAGACCGCTGCTCCTTAACTCGTCCGCCACCTCTGAGGCAGCGGACATCAATCTGCCCGATCGCATATGATTGGGTTGATTGACACCCCCTGCTAGTGGCCGATTGGCTGTGAATCTGCAGGGGGCTGAATTGCACAAGCAGTTTCACCAGAAATCTAACCTGCCTCCCAAAAATAAACCCGATACGTCAAACCCCTCTATTCACCATCCCCCCACATCGTAACTTATAATAATTGTATTAACCTCTAAACCGCCATTCCCCACATCACAACTAACAATAAAATGTATTTACCTCTAAACCGCCATTCCCCCACATCGCAAAGTACCTATGTAAACTATTAACCCCTAGTCCGCCATTCACCCACATCGCAATCTACCTATTTAAACTATTAACCCTAATCCGCCATCCACCCACAACGCAATCTACATATTTAAATGATTAACCCCAATCCTCCATTCCCCCACAACGCAATCTACTTATTTAAACTATTAACCCCTAATCCGCCATCCCCCACAATGCAAATAACTAATCTAATCACTAAACCCCCTAACCTAACACCCCCTAAATTAACCCCCATTACATAAATTAAAAAAATACTAAGTTACAATTAAAATAAAAAATCCTAACATTAATTTAAAAATTAAACCTAAAATTAAATTACAATTATTAAATCTAAAATTACAAAAAATAAAAAAGTCTAAAATTACAGAAAAAATAACCAAATTATCAAAAAAAAATAATTTTTTAACCTAATCTAATACTTCTATAAAAATAGATCTTCTTCCAGGCTTCGATATCTTAGATCAGGCGGTGTGTTTTTATTTTGGGGGTACTTTTTCATTTTTATAGGGGTATTAGATTAGGTTTAAAAAAAAATTTTTTTGATAATTTGGTTTATTTTTTTCTGTAATTTTAGACTTTTTTAATTTTTTTGTCATTTTAGATTTAATTATTGTAAATTAATCTTAGATTTTGTTTTAAATTGATGTTAGGATTTTTTTATTTTAATTGTAATTAATTTATGTAATGGGGGTTCATTTAGGGGGTGTTAGGTTAGGGGGCTTAGTGATTAGATTAGTCATTTGCGTTTTGGGGGGATGGCGGATCAGGGGTTAATAGTTGAAATATGTTGATTGCGTTGTGGGGGGATGGCGGATAAGGGGTAAATAGTCTAAATAGGTAGATTGCGTTGTGAGGGGATGGCGGATTAGGGGTTAATAGTTTAAATAGGTAGATTGCGTTGTGGGGGAATGGCAGTTTAGAGGTTAATACATTTTATTGTTAGTTGCAAAGTGGAGCAATGGCGGTTTAGATGTTAATAACTTTAATAGATACTTTGCGATATAGGGGTTGGCGGATTAGGAGTTAATACATTTCGGCTAGATTATGAGTTTTGCGGTATGAGTGAAAAAGCAGCGTTAAGGCTCTTTTTCACTACCGCTGGTATTACGAGTTTTGCAGGTTTAGGGGCACCGCACACTTTTTTGGCCGTAACGCAACGTAATTACTGCAGCTTTCAAAAAGTCCTTTTTCAATGGGACTTACATAGCACCGGTATTATGAGTCTGCCTGGGAGGCCAAAAAGTGAGCGGTACACTCTATACCGCCAAGATCCATACCGTAAACTGAAAGTCAGTAGTTATGAGTTTTACGCTACAAAGCTGTAGCATAAAACTCATAACTAAAGTGCTAAAAAGTACACTAACACCCATAAACTACCTATTAACCCCTAAACCGAGGCCCTCCCGCATCGCAAACACTGAAATAAAATTATTAACCCCTAATCTGCCGCTCTGGACATCGCCGCCACTATAATAAACATATTAACCCCTAAACCACCATACTCCCGCATCGCAAACACTAGTTAAATATTATTAACCCCTAATCTGCCGCCCCTAACATTGCCGCCACCCTACCTACATTTATTAACCCTAATCTTCCTCCCCCAATGTCGCCTCCACTATACTAAATTTATTAACCCCTAAACTTAACCCTAAATCTAACCCTAACCCTAACACCCACTAACTTTAATGTAATTAAAATAAATCTAAATAAAACCTACTATTAATAGCTAAATAATTCCAAATTTAAAACTAAATACTTACCTATAAAATAAACCCTAAGCTAGCTACAATGTTACATTGTATCTAGCTTAGGTTTTATTTTTATTTCATAGCTAAGTTTTGTATTTATTTTAACTAGGTAGAATAGTTACTAAATAGTTATTAACTATTTACTAACTACCTAGCTAAAATAAATACAAATGTAAAATAAAGATCCACTTACAGTTTTTGAAGACCCGACATCCATCCTCAACGAAGCCGGCACAAGTCCTCAACAAAGGAGCAGAAGTCTTCATCCAACCGGGCAGAAGTCTTCATCCAGACAGCATCTTCTATCTTCATCCATCCGGCGCGCAGCAGGTCCATCTTCAAGACATCCAGCGTGGAGCATCCTCTTCTAATGATGACTCTTCCAGAATGAAGGTTCCTTTAAGTGACGTCATCCAAGACGCTGATTCCTTTAAGTGACGTCATCCTATTGGCTGATTGCACCTTTAATTCCGATTGGCTGATAGAATCAGCCAATCGGAATTCAAGGGACGCCATCTTGGATGACGTCACTTAAAGGAACCTTCATTCTGGAAGAGTCGTAAGAAGCGGATGCTCCATGTTGAATGTCTTGAAGATGGACCCGCTCCGTGCCGGATGGATAAAGATAGAAGATGCCATTTGGTTGAAGACTTCTGCTCGGTTGGATGAAGACTTCTGCCCGATTGGATGAGGACTTCTGCCGCTTCGCTGAGGACTTCTGCCGGCTTCGTTGAGGATGGATGTCGGGTCTTCAAAAACTGTAAGTGGATCTTCGGGGTTCGTGTTAGGTTTTTCTAAGGGTTTATTGGGTGGGTTTTATTTTTAGATTAGGGCTTTTGTGCGGAAAAAGAGCAAAATGCCCTTTTAAGGGCAATGCCCATCCAAATTTTCCTTTTCAGGGCAATGGGGAGCTTAGGTTTTTTTAGTAAGGATTTTATTTGGGGGGTTGGTTGTGTGGGTGGTGGGTTTTACTGTTGGGGTGTTGTTTGTATTTTTTTACAGGTAAAAGAGCTGATTTCTTTGGGGCAATGCCCCGCAAAAGGCCCTTTTAAGGGCTATCGGTAGTTTAGTTTAGGCTAGGGGTTTTTTTATTTTGGGGGGCTTTTTATTTTGATAGGGCTATTAGATTAGGTGTAATTAGTTTAAATATCTGATCAATTCTTTTTTTATTTTTGTGGGGTTTTTTGTAATTAAGTTAATTGTATTTAATTTATGTAATTTATTTAATTGTAGTGTAAGGTTAGGTGTAATTCAGGTTAGGTTTTATTTTACAGGTAAATTTGTATTTATTTTAGCTAGGTAGTTAATAACTAGTTAACTATTTAGTAACCTACCTAGTTAAAATAAATACAAACTTTCCTGTGAATAAAAATAAACCTAAGATAGCTACAATGTAACTATTAGTTATATTGTAGCTAGCTTAGGGTTTATTTTATAGGTAAGTATTTAGTTTTAAATAAGTATTATTTAGTTATTAATAGTAGGTTTTATTTAGATTTATTTTAATTGCATTAAAGTTAGTAGGTGTTAAGGTTAGGGTTTAGACTTAGGGTTAGGTTTAGGGGGTTAATAAATTTAGTATAGTGGCGACGATGTTGGGGGCCGGAAGATTAGGGGTTAATAAGTGTAGGTAGGTTGCGGCGACATTGGGGGCGGGAGATTAGGGGTTAATAAGTATAATGTAGGTGTCGGCGATGTCGGGGGCGGCAGATTAGGGGTCGATAAGTATAATGTAGGTGTCATCGATGTCGGGGGCGGCAGATTAGGGGTTAATAAGTGTAAGATTAGGGGTGTTTAGACTCAGGGTTCATGTTAGGGTGTTAGGTGTAAACATAAATTTTTGTTTCCCCATAGGAATCAATGAGGCTGCACTACGGGATCTTTACGCTGCTTTTTTGCAGGTGTTAGGCTTTTTTTCAGCCGGCTCTCCCCATTGATGTCTATGGGGAAATTGTGCACAAACACGTAAAACCAACTCACGCAGCTTTCAGCAGCGCTGGTATTGGAGTGCGGTATGGAGCTCAGTTTTGCTTTACGCTCACTTCTTGCCTGCTAAAGCCGGGTTTTTTTTAAATCTGTAATACCAGCGCTGTAGGGAAGTGAGCAGTGACAATAACTTGCAAGTTAGTACTAGCATCTCTCATAACGCAAAACTCGTAATCTAGCCGTTTATTAGTTATTGCTGTTCGGGGGCGGCAGTAGAGAAGTATATATTGCGCAACAGTTAGGTGTTTGCTTTTAATTTTAACAGCGAGTGACAGTTAAAATATACCCACAGCAATTGTATGCTGGTGCAGTATATTCGATCAAGTGTAAGTGTAGTATAAGGTCGGGTTACCATAGTAATCTATTGATTTTCAAGAAATCCAGCATCGGGTGGAAGCGTTAACACAACGCTAACTTACACCTACACGAAAAGGGCGCTATCCTTTTCAATGGAAACCTGGTACCAAATTAGAACCGTAAATTACTTTTAGCTGCCGGCAACTTCGATAGCTACGGCTCCATTTTTAACAGCTCAATGGAAAGGAGCCCATGGTGTAGTACAATTTTAAAGGGACAATACAATCACATTCAAACTTTAATGAGATAAATAGAGCAAGCAATTTACAAAACTAAAATCGTGTATATCACGTATAAAAAACATGTTGCTAACACTAATCTCCTAGTATACTAACGACACATAAATGCATGCTCCAGAGCCCACCTAGGTCTCCTCTTCAACAAAGGATACCAAGGAAATAAAGTAAAATTGATGATAGAAGAAAATGTGAAAGTTTTTTTTAACTGCATGCTGTATCTACTTTACTGTCCCCTAATAGATCATTCATATCATGTTGGTAGGGTTTTATACTATATCATAAACATCATAAACCTTTCATATTTCATTTGTATTCTGTGTGTGTTATCTGTCGACATATCCAAGCTGAATGTAATCTAGCGCTATCAAATATCGACCAGTTGGGGTCCACCAAAAATAAGTGGAACAGATTCTGAAAATATCTCCTCAGGCTTTCAAAGAATCACTATCAATAGAAAGTGTATTTTAAGGGTGCAGAGACTTTAAAATCTCTTTACATCATTTTAGAGCCAAAGTTTTATTAGCTCCTAAATTGCAAAAGATAAACAATTTCACATTTGACTCTGATCACACTGGCAGGACAATATTAATTTCTTTAAATAGAGGTTTGAGCATTTCAGAATATTTTAGAATATTTCTTTCTTAACCCTAGTAAACTTAACAATAATGTCAGGATCCCCTTAAAATACATAAGGAAGGCTACACTTTGTATGTAGGCACTGCAATCTGGTATTATAGGGGGAAATGTTATCATTAAAAACACCAGTTTGATAGAGCTGGTGCTTATAAACTCCACGTTTAGCCTTACTTACCTCCACTCCACTGCTCCACAACCACAGGGACCTCATTGGCTGGTATGTTCCTTTATTACCAGCCTACTGCAGAGCTGCACCTTACAGTTTTCTTGCAGATAGACAGCGCACTCTCCTTTGATATTGTAGCAAGGCACATGGCACATGGTGGAAAGGTTAGAGCACTACTGAATTTGGTGGCAGTATACAAATAAATGATGATACTACTACTAATAATAATAATAATAAAGTACAAGACAAATGTATTATTCTGTGTATATTGTGGGCTATTTACATTTGGTGTTTTGGGGTAAAAACCAGTAATGGGTGTTCACTACAAAGTGTCCCTGGATCTTTGTGAACTGTGGTTCCATGAAGAAGGGCAATATACCATATTACTGTAGGCTTGCTGCTTTAACAGACAGCACATTGTATTAATATAATCTCATCTCATTATTGGATATGAGAAATTATGCTTATTTTTTATATTTGTATAACTTGATGCATTTACCATTCATTATCTCCAAAGTATTTAAAGGGAAATTAAACTGCTGAGTACAACTATGGAGGCCTGGTTTATAGCCATTATGCTATTGGTTTTCCTCCTGTGCCTGCAGCTGTTTTTACATTTCTCGTATTTTAACCCCATACATTTATTAGTTAGCGAAACTCTACTAGAAGATGGCAGCACCCAGTATAAAATGCAGCTGGATTTTGTAATGAGTTAAAATAAGGTAACAGCTTTAAAGAGAGATGCAGATACAGGAGGAAATATAATAGTGATGAGTAGTAACCATTCTACTGTAGTTGCACCCAGCTGTTTAAAGTCCCTTTAATCCTCCTCCATTCGTTAGCAGTTTCACCTGTGGGTACAACCGAGTGCTAATGAATGTTCCTTGTTTGCCAAACTGTGGATCATTGCCATAGCCAACAGAATTAGCCCTTAAGCTGACTGGCTTCATTTCAAATTCCTGTTGTAAGCTATAGCTAAACAGGGGTAAATCAGACTTGCAAGACTATAAAGAAGAGCAATGCTCAGTAACAATTTAAATCTTGGTTTAAATCTTTGAGTTTTACAAACTTAAAGTTCAAAAGATGTAACAATATTTGTTGCATGCACATTACAAGCCAGATAAGTAATGTTCCTGATCTATAATATAGGTGACTCTAAATATTTTGTTGTTCAACTGAAGATCAAGCTAGGTATAGAAATAATTTGATAAAACTTTGCATTTTTTATATTATATTGTGTCATTTGTTAAAATAAGTTTGGGAGAATGTCTGAGGTAAATGCTTATACTACATTCAAATGTAATGTGGAAGGAACAATTTCAAGAAGGGTTGTGTTTAAGAAGAAGGAAGCCTCAACAGGAGGGCAAATGTATAGTGTTTCTTTTGCTAGGAGACTTGATAAAATAGCTCCAGTCAGTTTATTGCAAATGATCAATATAGAACTTCTGCTGCAAATATCATGTGACCTAAAACTTAAGTTTTGCAATGTCTGCTTCCTTGTTAAGCTTTAGGCAGAGGCTAGACTGAGAATTTCTAAGTGCCCAGAAAACAAATGTGGGTTTGCTTTTTTTTTAGCATAATCTGTTTTGTTTTTATGTTTACTTTAATCTAAAGTAAAGAAATAATTTGTTGTTACTAAACAAGTACTGTTTTATATCCCTTTAAATATGCCTGAAAATATTAGCTGGAAGCTGTTTAAACTGACATCAATACAGCAATATAAGCTGTGTACTGTCTGCTACTCTCTGATTTGAACAACTCCCGCAGTTTGATTGGTGAAGATAATCACTAATCTGCAAGTCTTAAAAGAGAATGACAATTTATTCAGGACAACACATGCAGTTAAAAAAAAACAACACTTTATTTTCTATTAGGAAATAACTGTTTTTATTGCCTGAAATATTTCAAAAGCCTATTATACAGTTTATTGTTATTGAGGTTAGTCCCTGTTTTTCTACTCCAATATCACTATGGGAAAACTAGCCCAAATCTCACATGTATTATTAAAACTCACCAACTGACTACCAAGACCCACCCTCAGGGTCTCGCACCACAGACTACAGGGTGAGGTCCCCTTATATACGCCCAGGGCACAATGTTACAAATGTTGAAGGGTTGTTTTGCAGCTCTGCTTCAAGATTATCTCTCAATATCCATGGTCATCAATGTACCATGATGTTGGAATTGTTCTCATGATCTGTATTTTGACATCTTAATTTGTTTTAAGTTTTTGAGGAACTGTAGCAAAGATTATTTTTTTAATGTAGCCACCTGGACATAAATAAATTAACTTAAATGAGTCTCTACATTCTCCGCAATAGTAAAATGCAAGGTACGATTATCTCTTAACTTCAAAGAAAGAGTATTTGAAATGTAAACATGTCTCAACATAGGAACTCTCACTTCCCAAGAAAAACAGAAATAAAATAAGCAATCACTAATGAGTTTATTGCATGGAAGTTCCCTTTAGGTTAACGAGATGAAAGTTTTTTTTTATAAGTCTAGTTTGCCTTTTTTATGTTTGTTTTTTTATTTTTATTTTATTTTTTGCATGCAGTGAAATAGTAGACACCTGAAATTACATGCAACAGTATGTAAAGGAATTTGTTTCCTTTAAATTCACCTTTTAGATTATTTTTTCAATTGAAATTATAATTAAAAAAAACAAATTTTCTATATCTGCAACTATTAATGTAATGTATCACTTTAATGCAGCTTTAGAAAAAAAAGGAATATTTTGCTTGATTTATTTGCGTATAAAAAGATGTATACATTGAACAGTAAAGTTGCGTACCTGTTCTATGCAGTTGCTGATTGGCTGCTTATTCCAAAACTTTGTAAAAAAAAAAAAAAAATGAACAGTTTGAGTGACAAAGTCAGATTAGAAGCAAGCACCAAAGATTGGTCTGTCATTTAGGTAAAACTAGCCAGCACTGATTGGCTAAAATTTAAGTTTGTCAAAAGAACTGAAATAAGGGGGCAGTCTGCAGAGGCTTAGATACAAGGTAATCACAGAGTTAAAAAGTTAATAATATAACCGTGTTGGTTATGCAAAACTAGGGAGATGGGCTATAAATGCATTATCTACCTTTTTAAACCATAAACATTCTGGAGCCGATTATCTCAAATTAGGCTAGTCCTGTTTTTTGCCCCAATATCACTATGGGAAACCTGGCCCAAATCTCACCCATATTATAAAAACTATCAAGACCTACCATCAGCACAGACTACAAGGTTAGGCCCCCATATATTGGAAAAAAGATTAAACTTCTTGCGCTATAAATCCAACAGCAAGGACCAGCACCACAGATGGATACTAGTTCCCTACAAACTAGCAAAAGGAATATTGAAGTGAAAAAACAAGTACTGTGGGCGCCTTAAAGGGCAGGTCAAAAAAATATATGAGTTGATTATGTCCTAATACATATGAAAAAAAAAAAAAAAAATCTTTCAACAAATGATAGGTAAATGATCAAGAAAAAAAAAAAAATCAACAGCCAATTGAAATGAATGTTAAAATATAATTTAATTAGACTTTACTAAATGTATTAAAAAAAGTTTGTAAGCGAAATAATTCATACAATGAGATAAATATAAAAAGGCAATACTAAATGTACATAAATAAATGCATAAAAACTTGTTTATATAAAATGAGTAATTCTCTGTAAGTGACCTATCTATGTAGAGAGAAGACCTCTAAAGACACTTCAAAATACTTAGCCTCTGCTGCAGACAGGGTTAAGGAAGCAAAAAAGCAGTACTAATGAGAGAAAACGAATCCTGGTGATTTAAGCAAAATAACAATGAGCTGCAACAATGATGCTCAATTCAATTTCAAAGTTTTAGGATTGGTGTAAAAACGGCAATCCTGCGCAGGTTATAGCCGTGAAGAAATAGTACCTTAATTTGTTCAGGAGCTCCAAGTGTTTTTGTAATCCAGTGTAGCAGGTTATACCGCCATATATACAGCCAGGGCACAATGACAGAAATGTTGAAGGGGTGTTTTGCAGCTGTACCTCAGATTGTCTCTCAAAATCCATGGTGCAGGAATAGATGTCTCATAGGGGCCGACATTGATACAGCATACGCTGTCTGCATTTATTATTGCACAAGCATTTCTAGTGAAATGCTTGTACAATACTGCCCCCTGTACATTAGCGCCAATCGGCCACTAGCAGGGGGTGTCAATCAATCCGATTGTATCGATCGGACTGATTGCTGTCCCCCACCTCAGAGGGTGGCAGATGAGTTACGGAACATCGGTCTTATGACCGCTGCTTCTTAATTCCTGATTCCGGCAAGCCTGAAGGCTCGCACAGAATTAGAAGCATTCGGGGGTGATAAATCGACCCCATAGGCTCTAAATCTAGAGTCATAATGGCATAGGGTCAAACATTAACAATTATATATACTGTATATATTTCAAGCTATGATTAACGCTAATAAAGATTTATAAATAAATGTATAGTGTCTCCCTAAACAGACATGCATTTGCAGTGTGTATATACTAGTGCTGTCTGATGCCTCTGATGCCTTTAGGCATAAGTAAGGTGAAATAAGCATAGGTACCTGACACTCAATCAAATTAAACTTTTATTATTCAGATAGAGCATGCATTTTAAACAACTTGTCAATTTACTTCTATTAACAAAATGTGTACAGTCTTTTTCTATTTAAACTTTTTGAGTCAACAGCTCCTACTGAGCATGTGCAAGAATAAGTGTGTATGCATTTGTGAATGGCTGATGACTGTCACATGGTACGTGTATGCATTTGTGATTGGCTGATGGCTGTCATATGGTACAGGGGAGTGGAAAAATACATAACTTTTAAAATTGTCAGAAAAAAAATCTACTACTCATTTGAAGTTCAGACTAAGTGCTATTGCATTGTCTTGTTATCTTGCATGTTGATTATGCAAATCTACTGTGTTGACTGGTCCTGCGATAACTATGCACTATTCCAGCAATAAGTACACTAGAAATAGGAGAACATGTAGCTGGTTTATCCTTTCCAGGACAAACAAGGAAGGGAAGAAGAGCACTTGCCAGCACAGGTTTGTATGTATGACTGCTTGCCAGGCATATTATCCACTAAACGGTTTCTACACTTTGTAAACTGCTATGAAAACAAACAAACATGCTTGATGTTTATTCGGCCCTATCTTGTGTAACTGCACACTTGTCTTTTTAGGGGTGATGTTTTATCACAAATAAAAATCTATTTCCAAAACTAAAAAAAAAGAAGTTCTTTTGTATATTCACAGAAACGGCCACTGTTTGCTTGTAGAATAAATCATTGCACTGATATTTGCCTTCTTGGTTTTTCATGTTTGAGGGTTTGTGAGCAGAGACAAATAGCTTTTTCATAAGCGTATGATGTAGTTCTGCTTTCACATAACTGTACATAGCTATTGGATAGTGCTCCACAGAAAGTAAGTGATGGCAGAGAATATGCTTTTATGTATTGCACATCAATTATTTTGTTTGATCTTTGTGCTAGCTGCTCTCTGGCTCACAAACCCACTTTCAACTACATATATCTCTATTCTAATGAATTAAAATGATTCACTGCTTGCAAAATTCAGTATCTTTACCACAGCTAGCCTCGCTATATGTACTTTGGAGTTAAAGGGACAGTGTAATGTAAAATGTTCTCCACTTTAATTTATTCCCAATTATCCATTTTAACTGGTTGGAGTGTATTCAGTAGTTTTTCTATTATTGGCTTACCTTTATTTTGACATTTGAAATAGCTGCTTTTCCCCTTTGGTATCCCTACCAATGGAAATTTCATAACTTAAGGGACACTGAACCCAAATGTTTTCTTTCGTGATTCAGATAGAGCATGCAATTTTAAGCAACTTTCTAATTTACTCCTATTATCACTTTTTCTTCATTCTCTTGGTATCGTTATTTGAACGTAAGCATAGGAGCCCGGACCATTTTTGGTTCAGCACCTGTGTAGCACTTGCTGATTGGTGACTACATTTCAGACACCAATCAGAAAGTGCTACACAGGTGCTAAACCAAAAATGGTCCGGCACCTATGCTAACATTATTGCTTTTTCAAATAAAGATAGCAAGAGAACAAAGACTAGACTATTACGTTAAGATGAAATGTTAATTAAGTATGGGTGGGGAATAATTCTAAGGATCTAACTGTTCCTTTTTACATATTTTTAATGTTTTACTAATAAAGGTTATGTTTTATGAGAATAATTATATGTTATATTTTAGGGACTTTGTAATTCTGTAAAAAAAAAATGTTTCTACCTCTGAGTGCTTAGGGGATGCTATTTTTCTGTCTCTCATATTTTTTGTATTACATTTCCTTGCATCAGCACCACCTTGTGGGCAGTTTCTCTTTTGTCCACTAGGGTACTTATTTCAATTTCACCAGTCTCTCTTTTGGACCGTCATTCCATTTTCATATACATGGTCAAGCATCACTGTTGGACTCTGTATATAAATAAAGGTCCTTTTTAAACTTTATTTTTCCTTTATAATTGAGGTTTTAAATTAGGTTTGCATACAATATACATACGAAAAATAAGGAATACAGTACGGTACAAAAGCATAGCATGTTACACATTACCCAGTACAAAAATAATAAAGGTCACACCCCAATTACTAGTGTCACAAGATTAAAGCATATGTGATGGAATTAATAGGTAACCTGAGTTAGGGGTCATTTTATCAACCCCTTCTCCTGCCCCCGATTGCAGGTTCTCACAAAAAGAACCCGCAGTCCGTATTTATGAAACTTCCCTAACCTTTCGCCACCTTTTAGGTGGCAAATTTAAATTTCCCCTGTCTCGTCCGAGCGTGATTGGCTGTGCGTAGGCAGGGGATGGAATTAAACGCAAACACAAAATAGTGCTTTGTGCGCAATGCTGAATTCCTGCAGCCCTATGGGGGCGCATATGTGCGCCCCTGTCAGCCGCAGCTTGATAAATCGACCTCATAGGATAGAATGCCAATTATATGTAAACCCTCTAAATGAAGCTTACAATGCCAAATTTGGACCTCACATAAATAGGAAATAATAATAATAATAGAAGGTATCATGACATAAAGAGACCACTATTAGGCTTGCAATTAAAGCCTAATTTTTATAATTTTATGAGAAACGTATTTGTAACCACTTCAGATATCACACTTGAATGTTTTTTTGCTTTTTTTAAATGTTTAGTAATGCACAGTAAAACAACTCTGCAATACACTTTCATTATTTATTTTGCCCCATTTCATGCAATTTAGCTCTGTAAATTGTGAATTTTCACATTCTCAGAGCTGGAAATGCACATTACTGACTTATCAAGGCTAACCATACCACATATCATTCCTTAAATCGCTTTAGCAGATAACTGCAAAACAATTATACTAATGTAATGCCTATGGCTAGTTTTGTTGTCTGTAGACTCAGGCCCAGATTGGCTCTTACAAAAAAGGCAATTGCTGGGAGGAGTTTGGCTAATGAAAACTTTTGTAGCAAAAAAGATGATAATTTTGTTAAAAAAAAGTTTTGACTTAAAGGGATGTAAAACCCCAAACTTTTCTTTCATGATTCAGATGAAACATACCATTTTGAACAAAGTACCAATTAATTGACATGTATTATCAAAATTTTCTTCATTTTTTGTTATCTTTTGTTAAAAAACATAATTTATGTAAGAACTTACCTGATAAATTCATTTCTTTCATATTAGCAAGAGTCCATGAGCTAGTGACGTATGGGATATACATTCCTACCAGGAGGGGCAAAGTTTCCCAAACCTTAAAATGCCTATAAATACACCCCTCACCACACCCACAATTCAGTTTAACGAATAGCCAAGAAGTGGGGTGATAAGAAAAAAGTGCGAAAGCATATAAAATAAGGAATTGGAATAATTGTGCTTTATACAAAAAAATCATAACCACCACAAAAAAGGGCGGGCCCTCATGGACTCTTGCTAATATGAAAGAAATGAATTTATCAGGTAAGTTCTTACATAAATTATGTTTTCTTTCATGTAATTAGCAAGAGTCCCTGAGCTAGTGACGTATGGGATAATGACTACCCAAGATGTGGATCTTTCCACACAAGAGTCACTAGAGAGGGAGGGAATAAAATAAAGACAGCCAATTCCTGCTGAAAATAATCCACACCCAAAATAAAGTTTAATGAAAAACATAAGCAGAAGATTCAAACTGAAACCGCTGCCTGAAGTACTTTTCTACCAAAAACTGCTTCAGAAGAAGAAAATACAACAAAATGGTAGAATTTGGTAAAAGTATGCAAAGAGAACCAAGTTGCCACTTTGCAAATCTGATCAACCGAAGCTTCATTCCTAAACGCCCAGGAAGTAGAAACTGACCTAGTAGAATGAGCTGTAATCCTATGAGGCGGAGTCTTACCCGACTCAAAATAGGCACAGATGAAATAAAGATTTCAACCAAGATGCCAAAAGAAATGGCAGAAGTTTTCTGGCCTTTCTAAACCGGAAAAGATAACAAATAAACCAGAAGTCTTTCGGAAAGACTTAATAGCTTCAACATAATATTTCAAAGCTCTAATAACATCCAAAGAATGCAACGATTTCTCCTTAGAATTCTTAGGATTAGGACATAATGAAGGAACCACAATGTCTCTACTAATGTTGTTGGAATTCACAACTTAGGTAAAAATTCAAAAGAAGTTCGCAACACCGCCTTATCCTGATGAAAAATCAGAAAGGAGACTCACAAGAAAGAGCAGATAATTCAGAAACTCTTCTGGCAGAAGAGATGGCCAAAAGGAACAAAACTTTCCAAGAAAGTAATTTAATATCCAATGAATGCATAGGTTCAAATGGAGGAGCTTGAAGAGCCCCCAGAACCAAATTCAAACTCCAAGGAGGAGAAATTGGACTTAATGGACAGGCTTTATACGAACCAAAGCTTGTACAAAACAATGAATATCAGGAAGAATAGCAATCTTTCTGTGAAAAAAGAACAGAAAGAGCAGAGATTTGACCTTTCAAGGAACTTGCGGACAAACCCTTATCTAAACCATCCTGAAGAAATTGTAATATTCTTGGTATTCTAAAAGAATGCCAAGAAAAATGATGAGAAAGACACCAAGAAATATAAGTCTTCCAGACTCTATAATATATCTCTCTCTGGATACAGATTTACGAGCCTGTAACATAGTATTAATCACAGAGTCAGAGAAACCTCTTTGACCAAGAATCAAGCGTTCAATCTCCATACCTTTAAATTTAAGGATTTCAGATCCTGATGGAAAAAAGGACTTGAGACAAAAGGTCTGGTCTTAACGGAAGAGTCCACGGTTGGCAAGAGGCCATCCGGACAAGATCCTCATACCAAAACCTGTGAGGCCATGCCGGAGCTACCAGGCAGAACAAAACGAGCATTCCTTCAGAATCTTGGAGATTACTCTTGGAAGAAGAACTAGAGGCAGAAAGATATAGGCAGGATGATACTTTCCAAGGAAGTGAAAATGCATCCACTGCCTCCGCCTGAGGATCCGGGATCTGGACAGATACCTGGGAAGTTTCTTGTTTAGATGAGAAGCCATCAGATCTATTTCTGGAAGTTCCCACATTTGAACAATCTGAAGAAATACCTCTGGTTGAAGAGGACCATTCGCTGCCGAGATGCAACGTTTGGCGACTGAGATAATCCGCTTTCCAATTGTCCATACCTGGGATATAAACCGCAGAGATTAGACAGGAGCTGGATTCCGCCCAAACCTAAATTCGAGATACTTCTTTCATAGCCAGAGGACTGTGAGTCCCTCCTTGGATGATTGATGTATGCACAGTTTGTGACATTGTCTTATCTGAAAACAAATGAACAACTCTCTCTTCGGAAGAGGCCAAGACTGAAGAGCTTCTGAAAATTGCACGGGAGTTCCAAAATATTGATCGGAAATCTCACCTCCTGAGATTTCCCAAACCCCTTGTGCCGTCAGGATACCCCCACACAGCTCCCCAACCTGTAAAAACTAGCATCTGTTGAGATTATAGTCCAGGTCGGAAGAACAAAGAAGCCCCCTGAACTAAACGATGGTGATCTGTCCACCATGTCAGAGAGTGTCGTAAAATCGGTTTAAAGATATAAATTGAGATATCTTTGAGTAATCCCTGCAACCATTGGTTCAGGCATACAGAGCTGAAGAGGTCGGCATGTGAAAACGAGCAAAGGAGATCGCATCTGATGCGGCAGTCCTAAGACCCCAACATTTCATGCAT